>NC_048583.1:12137631-12177631 GCF_013265735.2 Oncorhynchus mykiss | reverse complement strand
AAATGCCACAGCAGATAATTGTCCTCTATTGACTCCCAGATGGTGAAGAGATGATACTCTGGATATGTCACTGACCCTCAGTCATTGGGGGCGGCAGGTAGCCTAGTGGTTAAGAGCATTGGGTCAGTAACCCGAAAGGTCACTGGTTCGACTCCCCGAGCCGACTAAGTGAAAAATCTATCGATGTGCCCTTGAGCAAGGCACTTAACCCAAATTGCTCCTGTAAGTCGCTCTGGAGAAGAGCATCTGCTTAATGACTTGAATGTTTAAAAAATCTATCTATGTAGCTAAAATCTGGTCTAAAGTTTGTTGTAGGCCCCACATGGCACCTGTCAAACGAAACGCTTTGCTTTGTTTATGTTTGCAGGTAACCTTTGAGCAGCACAAGGAGAACCTGGCCCATATGTTCCGTCAGTACCAGAGACTGGGCTCCGAGGGCGATGCGGCTGGTATCCGGACCATTTCCGGGGCCAGCCGAGACTCTGAGATTCTGGGCCAGCTCCGGACCAACAGGGATCAGGGGGAGGAGACTGCCCCCTCCACCGTGATCGAGCTCACCATTGACCCAGAGGCGGTCCCCCAGAACCAGGAGTCCCCCAACACTACCCCTCCCTCTGAAACCTCAACAGCATCTGCCTCCACCCCCAGCCCTCCAGAGAGAGAAGGAGATAGAAGTCAGAGGGGTCAAGCACCCATAACTGTGTCCAACATGCTGGCCAGAGCTGAAGAAGAGGAGGAACTACAGCAGGTCCAGAATCAGATCTCTGAGGATCAGAGAGGTGGTGCTGGTGACAGAGCTGAAGCTACTCCACAGGAGACTGAAGCTAAACTTACTGGGGATAAAGTCAGCAGTAAGACTGTTGAGGCCATGGCTGTGACTGAGACAGCCACAGACAAGACTAATGAAGCTGCAGCAGCTAGCACAGCTGAAACAGACGAAGCGACCAGGCCAGAAACTGATGACGCGAAGGTGGCTAAATCAGAAACAAGCGACGATGCTAAAACGTCTGATACCGACAAAGTAGTAAGACCTCAAACGGATGGAGAGAAGGGGTCAGAAACGCACAGCTGCAAAGCCTCCAACGTTCTTATGTCTGAAGATTCCCTGAACGAACCCAAGGAACCAGAACTGGCAAAGCGACCGGAGGGACAGGTCTCTGCTGCCATCTCGGCCTGCCAGGAGGGCAGCGTGGCGGAGGGGTCAGCGGTCGGGGCATCAGTCCAGTCAGTCAGCTCCACCGACGACAGCATGGAGGAATCCTCTTTTGTCTCCGTCGCTGGTGGAGAGGAGGAAGAAGAGGAGGAAGAGGAGGTGAAGACAGAGGAGGTTGTAGTTGAGGAGGAGAAGATGGAAGAGGTTAAAGCAGAGGAGATCAAGACGGAGGTTAAAACTGGAAAGGAGAAGGAAGAGGAGAGTGTTGCCGAGGTCACAAAGTCAGCAGTGGAAAGTCAAGCCACACCACCTGCTTCTGTACCTGAGGAGAGTCAGACACAACCCCCTAAAATGGAGGAGATTGACCTTAACCCGTCTGTACCAGGCACCGACCCCACCAGCACAGAGCCAGCACGGCAGCCTTTAGAGTCCACAACATCGCCCCCTACAGCCCTGGAGGCCATACTACCAGCAGCAGTAGGGGCCACTGTCTCTAAATCTGACACCCCACAGGTTGTGGCACCAGCAGAGGCCCCCAGCACCAAGGGGTTCCAGCCAGAAGCCCCACAGGCCACAGAGGCCCCCAGCACCAGGACTGATACCTCTCCGAAGGTAGCCACTGCTACTGCTGTGGAGGCAGGGAAAGACAGTGCAGCAGAGGGCCCTGGCTCTGCCACCAAGACCAAAGAGATCCACATTGCCAGGCTGGATGTGTCCAGTGTGGCCTCAGACACAGAGAGACTGGCTCTAAAGGAGACCTCCACACCTGTATGTCATCACTGTTTCATCTATTTACTGGTCTTAACATGTATTTACATGTAAATTGTGTCTTTCACGATAAGTGCTTTATAATATACAGTATGTATGTATGTATGTGCAATTTCTCCCACTTAAAAAGATGTAGGTACACTTCAACTATGACGGACAAAATGAGAAAAAAAATTCCAGAAAATCACATTGTAGGATTTTTAATGAATTTATTTGCAAATTGTGGTGGAAAATAAGAATTTGGTCACCTACAAACAAGCAAGATTTCTGGCTCTCACAGACCTGTAACTTCTTCTTTAAGAGGCTCCTCTGTCCTCCACTCGTTACCTGTATTAATGGCACCTGTTTGAACTTGTTATCAGTATAAAAGACACCTGTTCACAACCTCAAACAGTCACACTCCAAACTCCACTATGGCCAAGACCAAAGAGCTGTCAAAGGACACCAGAAACAAAATTGTAGACCTGCACCAAGCTGGGAAGACTGAATCTGCAATAGGTAAGCAGCTTGGTTTGAAGAAATCAACTGTGGGAGCAATTATTACGAAATGGAAGACATACAAGACCACTGATAATCTCCCTCGATCTGGGGCTCCACGCAAGATCTCACCCCGTGGGGTCAAAATGATCACAAGAACGGTGAGCAAAAATCCCAGAACCACACGGGGGGACCTAGTGAATGACCTGCAGAGAGCTGGGACCAAAGTAACAAAGCATACCATCAGTAACACACTACGCCGCCAGGGACTCAAATCCTGCAGTGCCAGGCGTGTCCCCCTACTTAAGCCAGTACATGTCCAGGCCCGTCTGAAGTTTGCTAGAGAGCATTTGGATGATCCAGAAGAAGATTGGGAGAATGTCATATGGTCAGATGAAACCAAAATATAACTTTTTGGTAAAAACTCAACTCGTTGTGTTTGGAGGACAAAGAATGCTGAGTTGCATCCAAAGAACACCATTCCTACTGTGAAGCATGGGGGTGGAAACATCATGCTTTGGGGCTGTTTTTCTGCAAAGGGACCAGGACGACTGATCCGTGTAAAGGAAAGAATGAACGGGGCCATGTATCGTGAGATTTTGAGTGAAAACCTTCCATCAGCAAGGGCATTGAAGATGAAACGTGGCTGGGTCTTTCAGCATGACAATGATCCCAAACACACCGCCCGGGCAACGAAGGAGTGGTCAAGGTCCTAGATTGGCCTAGCCAGTCTCCAGATCTCAACCCCATAGAAAATCTTTAGAGGGAGTTGAAAGTCCGTGTTTCCCAGCAACAGCCCCAAAACATCACTGCTCTAGAGGAGATCTGCATGGAGGAATGGGCCAAAATACCAGCAACAGTGTGTGAAAACCTTGTGAAGACTTACAGAAAACGTTTGACCTCTGTCATTGCCAACAAAGGGTATATAACAAAGTATTGAGAAACTTTTGTTACTGACTAAATACTTATTTTCCACCATAATTTGCAAATAAATTCATTAAAAATCCTACAATGTGATTTTCTGGATTTTTTTTCTTCTCCTTTTGTCTGTCATAGTTGGTGTACCTATGATGAAAATTACAGGCCTCTCATCTTTTTAAGTGGGAGAACTTGCACAATTGGTGGCTGACTAAATACTTTTTTGCCCCACTGTACATACATACATACATACATACATACATACATACATACATACATACAAACAAACAAACAGGATTAGCTTTGGCTTTAGCCATATAAATATAAACAGGATTAGCTTTGGCTTTAGAATTAGCCATACATATATATATATATATATATATGGCTAATGCTGCTGCTAACTGTCCTGAGTGCTGTACCACAGGAAGTTCCTCAGGGCGACGCAGCTGGTGCCTCAGGAGGCCAGGCCAACGAGAGCAGCTCCTCCGCTCGCTCCACCATGTTCCGTATTCCAGAGTTCCGTTGGTCTCACATGCACCAGCGCCTGCTCACAGACCTGCTCTTCTCCATTGAGACTGACGTGCAGATGTGGAGGAGGTAAAGGAGGGGAATTGGTTGAAATACATGGAGAATTGCGTAGCATTTTGATCTGATTTCTAACACTAGAATGGTTGCCGGACAGGCGACTTTCCAACTCACTAACTTACAACAAAAAATGGTCTATCCTGCAAACTGGATCTCCGGGTTGTTGCTGTAAATGAGAATGTGCTTTCAGTCAGCATGTAAAATAAGGGTTGAAAAAAACTCTGAGGTTTAAACAGAATATATACAGAGCCTTCAAAGTATTCACACCCCTTGACTTTTTCCACATTGTGTTGTGTTACAGCCTGAATTTAAAATGTAGATTTTGTGTCACTGGTCTACACACAATATCCCATAATGTCAAACTGGATTTATTTTTTAAACAAATGAATAAATAATGAAAAGCTGAAACGTCTTGAGTCAATAGGTATTCAACCCCTTGGTTATGGCAAGTCTAAATAAGACCTGAAGTGTAAATGTGCTTAATAAATCGCAAAATAAATTGCATGGACTCACTCTGTGTGCAATAATAGTGTTTTTTGAGTCAGGGTAAAAATAAACTGAATGGAATGGAGCTTAACACAGGCAAAGTCCTAGAGGAAGACATGGTTGTCTGCTGTTCACCAGACACTGGGAGATGAATTCACCTTTCAGCAGGACAATAACCTAAAAACACAAGGCCAAATCTACACGGGAGTTGCTTACCAAGACGACATTGAATGTTCTTGAGTGGCCGAGACACAGGTTTGACTTAAATCTTTTGACTTAAATCTATGGCAAGACCTGCAAATGGTTGTCTAGCCATGTTCAACAACCAACTTGACAGAGCTTGAAGAGTTGTTTTTTTATTTTATTTTTTATTTTTTTTAATTTTACTCCTTTTTCTCCCCAATTTCGTGGTATCCAATTGTTGTATATAGCTACTATCTTGTCTCATTGCTACAACTCCCGTACGGGCTCGGGAGAGACGAAGGCTGAATGTCGTGCGTCCTCCGATACACAACCCAACCAGCCGTACTGCTTCTTAACACAGCACGCATCCAACCCGGAAGCCAGCCGCACCAATGTGTCGGAGGCTACACCGTGCACCTGGCCACCTTGGCTAGCGCGCACTGCGCCCGGCCCGCCACAGGAGTCGCTGGTGCGCGATGAGACAAGGAGATCCCTACCGACCAATCCCTCCCTAACCCGGACGACGCTAGGCCAATTGTGCGTCGCCCCACGGACCTCCCGGTCGCGGCCGGTTACGACAGAGCCTGGGTGAACCCAGGGCCTCTGATGGCGCAGCTGGCGCTGCAGTACAGCGCCCTTAACCACTGCGCCACCCGGGAGGCATGACCTTGAAGAGTTTTTGAAAGAATCATGGGCAAATGTTGTACAATCCAGGTGTGCAAAGCTCTTCGAGACTTACCCAGAAAGACTCACAGCTGTAAACGCTGCCAAAAGGTGCTTCTACAAAGTGTAAACGAGTGTGAATACTTATGTAAATGCGATATTTCTGTGTTTCATTCTCAATAAATTAGTCTGTCTATATAGGATATTTGTCTATATAGGATATTTGTCTATATAGGATATTGTGTTTAGATGGGTGAGGGGGAAAAAATATTGAGTCAGTTTTGACTTCAGGCTGTAACACAACAAAATGTGGAATATGTCAAGAGGTATGAATACATTCTGAAGGCGCTGAAGGAATTGATTGTGTTGTACATTGATTCAGTGGTTATAATGTTTAGCTTCTATGTACCTCTGTGTAATTTGTGCCCGTCTCCTCTCTCCCAGTCACTCCACTAAGACGGTGATGGACTTTGTGAACAGCAGTGAGAATGTGGTGTTTGTCCACAACACAGTGCACCTCATCTCTCAGGTGGTGGACAACCTCATCATGGCCTGTGGAGGCATCCTGCCCCTGCTTTCTGCTGCCACATCCTCCTCAGTGAGAGACACTCTGTTGTGTCGGTCTGTTGTGTCGGTCTGTTGTGTCGGTCTGGTGTATAGTTCTGTTGTCTGTCTGTCTGTTTCTGTCTCTCTGTCTGTCTGTATGTCTGTCTCTCTGCTTCTGTCTCTGCCTCTGTCTCTCTGCTTCTGTCTCTGCCTCTGTCTCTCTGCCTCTGTCTCTCTGCGTCTGTCTCTCTGCGTCTGTCTCTCTGCGTCTGTCTCTCTGCGTCTGTCTCTCTGCGTCTCTCTGCGTCTGTCTCTCTGCGTCTGTCTCTCTGCGTCTGTCTCTCTGCGTCTTTCTCTCTGCGTCTTTCTCTCTGCCTCTGTCTGTCCGTCTGTCCGTCCGTCCGTCTGTCCGTCTGTCCGTCTGTCCGTCTGTCCGTCTGTCCGTCTGTCCGTCTGTCCGTCTGTCCGTCTGTCCGTCCGTCCGTACCCACCCACCCACCGGGGGTTATCCCTGTCCATCCATCTCCGTTGACCTTTCTCCAATCACATTAGACTACAGTTGGCCAGTGCTAACATGGTTAGTGTGTTTTTGTACTGTCTGACCCCAGTGACAGTAGCACTCCAGTATAACATAAACCCTGATGGACCTGTGGTCCTCTGTCTGTTTCCCCTCCATACCTCTCCCTTTACCATTTACATTGGAAACGATGTCCAGTGTGGACTGGTGGCTGTTGCTACAGCAGGGGTCAATTCCATCATAATTAGATTCAAAGACCGGTTTGAATTCAATGAGGATTTAATCTGATTGAAATCTGAAATGGACAGATTTGGATATTGAATTGACAAGATGATGTTGCTCAACAGACGTTGAACCATTTCCCTTTCTTACCAAACAGGGTCCCTAAGTTGACTAATAGCTACATGTCATAATTTAGTTTGGATTTGACAGTAATGATGCTAGTGATGGTGGTGTTTGTCCCTCTTCTCCTCAGCATGATCTGGAGAACATTGAGCCGTCTCAGGGTCTGTCGGTGGAGGCCTCGGTCACCTTCCTGCAGCGCCTCATCAACCTGGTGGATGTTCTGATCTTCGCCTCCTCCCTCAATTTCACCGAGATCGAGGCTGAGAAGAACATGTCCTCTGGCGGTATCCTCAGACAGAGCCTCCGTCTGGGTACGTATGGAAGAACCTCTCTGCCTCTCTCTCCTCCTCCATCCCTTCTGGTCTTTTCCATCTCTTCACATCTCCTCTCCCCATTTCCCATCTTCTCTTCCTGTTCTGTTCTTTACATGTCCTCTCTTCTTGTTTCCCTCTTTTCCTCATCTCTTCACTTCCTCCTTCATTCACTTCCTCCTTTTCTCACCCTTTTCCTCCTCATTCACCTCTTTTTATCGATCCCCCTCTATATCAGACTGCAGTAAACTCTAATAGCAGCCTGAGCTGCCAAAGCTCTCCGTATATAGCCTCGCTCTTTCTCTCTCTCTCTCTCTTGGCTCGTAGCAGCCCTCTCTTAACTTGTTATTATAACCCCTCTGCGCTGCAACACTCTAAAATGGCCGCCTATGATTAGGCGATTTTCCCCCGTAATGGCCCTGGCTGTAGCCCTAGGCCTGCCTCTCTCTCTCTCTCGTTCTCTGCCTCATGTTCCAGTCTATTAAAGTAACCCTGTGACAGCTCCGAGACACGGCTAGACCCCTGCTCTGCTAGCTGAATAAAATATACTTCAAATGCTTTACATTATTCATTTTATTCAGGCACTACATTACACCAACCACCTTATCCAACCTCCAACCCACCCCTCAGCTCCCTAGTACAGTAAGACTATGCATGGTGATTTAAACCATCTGCTCCATTTGGGTAATGGGCCGTGCTCCGGTATCCATTTGTGCTTTTAAATACTCCTTACAAACTAGCTCGTAAACAAAATGGTCGCCCTGTACGCCACCTTGTTCAGCTGATATCCAGTCGCGTTCTTTTTCTCTGGGTTTATCCCAACGGCCATTCTCATTGGTGGGGAGCTCGGTGGAGAGAGTGATGCTGTCGTAGCACATGCCTGCTTTTAGAGATCTCCCGTTATGAGATTCATTTTTGATGAGGCATTCTTTCCCTGTTGCTGGTGCAGTTATCTGATTTGGGTAGACTGTAACAAGGTTTCAAGGGGGAACTTACACACACGCACACACACACACACAGGCACACACACACACACAGGCACACACACAAACACGCACACTGCCTCTCTTGAAGGCCTTAATGTAAAACTCCAGACCATTCCAGATGAAATACTTCCTTCCACCTCTAATCTAGACGGTTCAGAGTTTACATTTGTCAGAAACGAGGGAGGGGATAAAAGAAAGATAGAAAGCAAAATAGAAAGCGTGCTCGGAATATAGCACCGCAATATATCATATTAAAAATGTAAAAAATGCCCCCTTGCAGTGGCAGGAGCCAGAAACCTACCTGAAGTTATCAAACAGTGGATATTTTACCTCATGTTCTGTGATGTAGTTTGTTTCACAGGCAAGACCCACATGTAGTGATGCACCATTGAGAGCATGCTGTCAGGCTTTATCACCGCCTGGTACGGCAACTGCATTGTCCACAGTCACAGTGCTCTCCAGCCCAATTCTTCACCAGGGGAAGTGTGTCTTCCTCTTGGATATCTTCAGCACCCAGTGTGAAAGCAAGGACAAGAAGATTATCAAGCACCTCAGCCACGGTCTGTTCACCCCGCTACCATCTAGAAGGCAGTTACAGTACAAGTTCATCAAAGCTGGGACCAAGAGACTGAAAAAATAACTTCTATCTCCAGGCCATCAGACTATTAAATAGTCACTGCTAGCTGACCACCGTCCAGTACCCTGCCCTGAACTTAGACACTGTTACTAGCTGACCACCGTCCAGTACCCTGCCCTGAACTTAGACACTGTTACTAGCCGGCTACCACCCGGTACTCTACCCTGCACCTTAGACACTGTTACTAGCTGGCTACCACTCGGTACTCAACCCTGCACCTTAGACACTGTTACTAGCCGACACCACTCGGTACTCAACCCTGCACATTAGACACTGTTACTAGCTGGCTACCACTCGATACTCAACCCTGCACCTTAGACACTGTTACTAGCCGGCACCACTCGGTACTCAACCCTGCACCTTAGACACTGTTACTAGCTGGCTACCACCCGGTACTCTACCCTACACCTTAGACACTGTTACTAGCCGGCACCACTCGGTACTCAACCCTGCACCTTAGAGACTGCTGCCCTATGTACATAGTCATTGAACACTGGTCACTTTAATAATGTTTTACATACTGTTTTACTCACTTCACATGTATATTCTAGTCAAGGCTCATCCTATCTAATTACTGCTGTACACACCTTTTCTATTCATATATTGCACATCGTCTAGAGGTCGACTATTATGATTTTTCAACGCCGATACCGATTATTGGAGGACCAAAAAAAGCCGATACCGATTAATCGGACAATTTATTTATTTATTTGTAATAATGACAATTACAACAATACTGAATGAACACTTATTTTAACTTAATATAATACATCAAAAAAAAATCTATTTATCCTCAAATAAATAATGAAACATGTTCAATTTGGTTTAAATAATGCAAAAACAAAGCGTTGGAGAAGAAAATAAAAGTGCAATATGTGCCATGTAAGAAAGCTAACGTTTCAGTTCCTTGCTCAGAACATGAGAACATATGGGGCGGCAGGGTTAGTGGTTAGAGTGTTGGACTAGTAACCGGAAGGTTGCAAGTTCAAATCCCTGAGCTGACAAGGTACAAATCTGTCGTTCTGCCCCTGAACAGGCAGTTAACCCACTGTTCCTAGGCCGTCATTGAAAATAAGAATTTGTTCTTAACTGACTTGCCCAGTTAAATAAAGGTAAAATAAATAAAAAATATGAAACTTTTAACATGAGTCTTCAATATTCCCAGGTAAGTTTTAGGTTGTAGTTATTATAGGAATTATAGGACTATTTCTCTCTATACCATTTGTATTTAATTAACCTTTGACTATTGGATGTTCTTATAGACACTTTAGTATTGCCAGTGTAACAGTATAGCTTCCGTCCCTCTCCTCACTCCTACTTGGGCTCGAACCAGGAACACATCGACAACAGCCACCCTCGAAGCAGCGTTACCCATCACTCCACAAAGGGAACAACCACTCCAAGTCTCAGAGCGAGTGACATTTGAAACGCTATTAGCGCGCACCCCTCTAACTAGCTAGCCATTTCACATTGTTTACACCAGCCTAATCTCGGGAGTTGATAGGCTTGAAGTCATCAACAGCGCAACACTTAAAGCACAGCGACGAGCTGCTGGCAAAACGCACAAAAGTGCTGTTTGAATGAATGCTTACGAGTCTGCTGCTGCCTACCATCACTCAGTCAGTCTGCTCTATCAAATCATAGACTTAGTTATAACATAATAACACACAGAAATACGAGCCTTTGGTCATTAATATGGTCGAATCCGGAAACTATCATTTTAAAAACAAGACGTTTATTCTTTCAGTGAAATACGGAACAGTTCCGTATTTTATCTAACGGGTGGCATCCATAAGTCTAAATATTCCTGTTACATTGCACAACCTTCAATGTTATGTCATAATTACGTAAAATTCTGGCAAATTAGGCGGCCCAAACTGTTGCATATACACTGACTCTGTGTGCAATGAACGCAATGGAAGTGACACAATTAAACCTGGTAAATATTGTCTGCTAACCTGGATTTATATGCAGGTTTAAAAATATATACTTCTATGTATTGATTTTAAGAAAGGCTTTGATGTTTATGGTTAGGTACACATTGGAGCAACGATACGCACTGCATCGATTATATGCAACGCAGGACACGCTAGATAAACTAGTAATATCATCAACCATGTGTAGTTAACTAGTGATTATGATTGATTGTTTTTTATAAGTTAAGTTTAATGCTAGCTAGCAACTTACCTTGGCTTACTGCATTCGCGTAACAGGCAGTCTCCTTGTGGAGTGCAACGAGAGGCAGGTGGTTATAGCGTTGGACTAGTTAACTGTAAGGTTGCAAGATTGAATCCCCCGAGCTGACAATTTAAAAATCTGTCGTTCTGCCCCTGAACGAGGCAGTTAACCCACCGTTCCTAGGGCGTCGTTGAAAATATAAATGTGTTCTTAACTGACTTGCCTAGTTAAATAAAGATTAAATAAAGTTGAAAAAATAAATATTTTTTATGAAAACTTGTTATGAAAACTTGAAATCGGCCCTAATTAATCGGTCGACCTCTACTCATGTCTATACACACCATCATATATTTCTATTCCGGACTCAGACATGGCTCATTCTGAGATTCCTTCATTTCTTTCCTTTTGGATTTGTGTGTATTGTTTTGTATTGTTAGGTATTACTGCACTGTCAGAGCTAGAAACACAAGCATTTTGCTGCACCTGCAATAACATCTTCAAAATATGTGTACACAGCCTATTTTCATTCTCTTTCTCTCTCTCCAATATCTCTCCCTCTGCAGTGTGTGCCATGGCTGTGAGGAACTGTCTGGAATGTCAGCAGCAGTCTCACTTCAAGCCCAGCCAGGACAGCGCCCGCGGCCAGCAAGCCGTGCACAGCCTCATGGGAGCCGCCAAGTCCATGCCCGCGCAGGCAAGTAGTATCATCCCTCCTCACTGAGTCACAGACTCACCCCCCCACACACACTTCTCCCCCTCCCTCTCCTCTTTCTGTCATTTCGGGAATCTTGACTTTCTAGCAATACCCCCTCCCCCCCCAAAAAAATGTTTTTACATTTCCCGATCTCCCTAGGAGACATGGAGAAACACCATAATTGATGACATTTCTCCTCCTGTATATTAGTTGAGTAGGATCACTGCACTTAGTGAATTGTAAGCATCCCTCTAAGTCGTCCTTTGTCTTGCGTTGCATCCCAATACTTCCCCTGCAGGAAGCCATCCCTTTGTGGTCCTCTCTATGTAATAGCAGAGAGTTGTTATTGCATTAGCTGATATGTTATTGCATTACTTCGCCCTCTGTTCTGTTACACTAGACAAGGCCCTTTGTCATTGTTGGCCTTTTCATTTGATATGGTGACTTCCAGTAAAACAGTTTTTCTTCCTGAAACCAGTGTGTAAAGTCTCATTCATAATGCAGTGAGTGGCTCTATGGTAAACCCATTATGTTAAGGGTCTGAGTCTCTGGACTGGCCAACTATACACTTCCCATGGGTTGATTTACAACACTCTACTGATGGTGGAATGGGCCGTTGAGGTTAACCTCTGCTAACACATACACCTTCCATGACAGTCGGTTATCATTTGTGATATCTTCGACTTACAGAGAAGTCTAGTTTCGGACACTGGGTAGAGTATAAAAACTGATGATGGTATTTTCATCATTAACCAGCAATAGGTGCTTACATTATTATGTGTGTGTCTGTGTCTGTCTGTGTGCGTGTCTGTGTGTGCGTGTGTTCTACACCTGCAGAGCCCTGTTGATGTTGTGACAGGAGGGATGTCTCCCATCAGAGACATGGACCGTCTGCTACAGGAAATGGACATCAACCGCCTCAGAGCCGTGGTCTTCAGAGATATCGTGAGTTTACAAAACTTTGATAAAGATTGAGGTTGAAACGAGTCAACTTTTCAAATAAATAGCAGTACCTATGCATTGCAAAAACTTGTTATTGCTGTCTTTTTGTAAGACCCCATGATTTTATTTTTTTTAAATACTGTGTAGATGTAGGATCTTAATTTGAGCCAGTTTGCTACAGCAGGAAACTGTTCCTGCAGGAACAGGAAATGTCTATTATTATTACATTTTTGTAGGTGTTTATAAAATCTAGTCTGAAATTTCACAGTGGAAATTACACATATTCCAGAAGCCTTATTAAAACCTTAAATACACTACAAGTAAAAAAAATCCTGTATTGCGGGAAATTTCTTCTGCAACAGGGTGATCAAATAAAGATCATACATCTGTACATACTCAAACATATTACAGACTGGCGGTGTGCTGTATTATAGCTGTGTTGCATGTTGTGTGTGTTTGGGTAAAGGAGGACAGTAAGCAGGCTCAGTTCTTGGCCCTGGCCGTGGTTTACTTCATCTCTGTTCTCATGGTGTCCAAGTACCGAGACATCCTGGAGCCCCAAAACGACAAGAAACTCCCCCAGCGCAGCCAGTCTGCCAGGAGCGCAGGTACACACGTCACCCATATGGCTACGCAGAGGAGCTCCATCTAGCCAAGTGTCCATCCCTCAACATGTCAATCTCTCTCTTATACATTACTTATATATGGAATTTCCAAATGTCTTGAAATGTACTGGTGTGTTGATTAGTCTTTACAATCTCTTAGATGTGCTGTTGTAGATTCTCATTCATTTTCATTCATTCATTCTCATTCATTTTCATTCATTCTCATTCATGAGCAGGTTGAGGTTTTTCTCAACGTTTATAAACCTCCTTTAATGATTCCTCCCATCAGACAGTAATGCCGTCTCTGGCGGTCCTGACCTGGAGAGCAGTGTGTCCCTCCGTCGCCGAGACTCTGGCATCGGGGATGACCATAGCTCCGTGGCCCCCAGCGAGGCGGACACCACCGCCCAGGGGCCCGACGCCGTGTCCGAGGCTCTGTCCACCCTCTCCTCAGAGGTCAGGGGTCACAGAGACAACCCCACGGCGGACGCCAGGGGCGGGAAGAACGTGAAGGACATCCTGCGCAGCCTGGTCTCGGCGCCTGCTGATGACATCATGGTGGACCCCAGCCTTCTGCCGCCGGCCTTCCTGGGAGCTGCTATGGGAAACAACCCCAACCAGTTCAGATCCTTTGACAGGTGCGTGGGCCACAGAGTTTTAGAATCAGGGCTCAGTCTCTCAAAGACTGCTAACTTTTTAAATACCCCTTGACCTGGTTCACCTCCTCACAGCTCTTAACCCCTCCCCTCCATACCTTGAAACGGTCCAACATGAACATGTACTAAGTGAAGGCGAGGAAGCATCACATCAGAACCCCACTACCATCACAGACCCCCTTTTAAACTCTTGTATTCCCCACCCCCCCCCACCCCCCGACCCCATCCCTGTAGCTCTCTGGTTTGCCTGTCGACGTGGCTTCTCAACACAAATAAACAGGGCTACAAAGTACCTGTCTTCAGGAAAACGCATCAAAACAATCGAGGCATCTGCCAGAGGCAGAGAGGAAGGGAGAGAATAAGAGGGGAAAGAGAGAGAGTGATCTAAAAGACGACTCTGTGGCAGCCAGCAGGAAGCTGTTTCTTTTCACCTTGTCACTGATATTTAATAGCTTCTCTTTTTCGTCTCTCTCTCTCCCGGTCTTTCTTTCTCTCTGTCTGCACCGTGGGCTAGGCTGTCTGTCTCTCTGGTACTATAATAAGGGAAAGAGAAGCTGGCTAGATGGATCCCCTATGGAGTGAGGGGGCGAGCGGTTAGAGACTTAGTGGGAACCCAAGGCGGTGCTGTGTGTGGGTGGGTGTACTGTACCTATACAGACTATACAGACATCTCTAAGTGAGAGAGGTCTGGTTTGTATTTGGGGGAATTGTCCCTGGGGCACACCAGACACAAAGGAAGCGGGGAGAGAGAAAAAGGGAGAGAGCGTAAGGGGAAAGGGAGAGCAAGAGGGATAGAGAGAGAACACCCCCCCCTCCCTCCACAGGAAGAGAGACACCTAGTCAAGGTTCTCATGCCAAGGAAGAAGGAAAGCGTTTCTCCATCACCCCCCCCCATCCATCCCTCGCACTCCTCCTCTTCCAATCGGTGGGAATTCCGAGGCATCCCTGTGATCCTCAGCCTCTTTATCTGTGGAATGCTTTGTCAGGACTCTGGGCACTCCTCATATCTGGTGGGATTAGAGCGGCTCCCGGGGCCGTTAGCGTTGGAGAGGAGGAGAGCTGGAGAGCATAGAGTAACAGCTCTACCTCGCCACGGGGAGCCCCAGTCAGACCCCCAGCTGGCCCCAGCCCAGGCAGCTCCCGGCCCCTCTAACCCAGAGATGAAGGTCCGGGGGCTGGGGTTCCCAGGTCAGCACACCCCTCTTCTGGTCTTCTACCTTTATCTCCCACCAGGATCCGCCTACCCTCACAGACCCTGAAACCTCTGGCTCGGAGATGCCTGGTTATCTTGATGGTTTCTGCTCTCTACTGTGTGGCTGTGCTCTGTGTTCAGGTCTGGGCTCTGCTCTCCCCTGCTCCTCTCTCTCTCAGGTCTAATCTCTACCGTCTGTGTTCAGGTCTGGGCTCTGCTCTCCCCTGCTCCTCTCTCTCTCAGGTCTACTCTCTACCCTCTGTGTTCAGGTCTGGGCTCTGCTCTCCCCTGCTCCTCTCTCTCTCTCAGGTCTAATCTCTACCGTCTGTGTTCAGGTCTGGGCTCTGCTCTCCCCTGCTCCTCTCTCTCTCAGGTCTAATCTCTACCGTCTGTTTTCAGGTCTGGGCTCTGCTCTCCCCTGCTCCTCTCTCTCTCTCAGGTCTAATCTCTACCGTCTGTTTTCAGGTCTGGGCTCTGCTCTCCCCTGCTCCTCTCTCTCTCAGGTCTAATCTCTACCGTCTGTGTTCAGGTCTGGGCTCTGCTCTCCCCTGCTCCTCTCTCTCTCAGGTATAATCTCTACCGTCTGTGTTCAGGTCTGGGCTCTGCTCTCCCCTGCTCCTCTCTCTCTCAGGTCTAATCTCTACCGTCTGTGTTCAGGTCTGGGCTCTGCTCTCCCCTGCTCCTCTCTCTCTCAGGTCTAATCTCTACCCTCTGTGTTCAGGTCTGGGCTCTGCTCTCCCCTGCTCCTCTCTCTCTCAGGTCTACTCTCTACCCTCTGTGTTCAGGTCTGGGCTCTGCTCTCCCCTGCTCCTCTCTCAGGTCTACTCTCTACCGTCTGTGTTCAGGTCTGGGCTCTGCTCTCCCCTGCTCCTCTCTCTCTCAGGTCTACTCTAATCTCTACCGTCTGTGTGAGAGTGCAGACTTCTAGCTTTTCATTATCACTCAGATTGTAGGGAAATTCCATCAGAGCATACCCAAACTGCATAAATCAAATCAAATAAAAAAAATGTATTTGTCACATACACATGGTTAGCAGATGTTAATGTGAGTGTAGTGAGAATTAAGAATGTAAGTGTATTTGAAATATTTAAAATAGTACTTATTTTAGATTTGAGTCATCTTTTAAGACAACAAATGAATATGATTCTGACAATAATGAGAAAGAGACTCAAATGGTTCCGGGTGGAGCTGGGACGATAAACCATTTTTTTGTTGACCCCACCGATCACTTCTCGCAGGCATTTTGCTGATATCGTTCATGATGATAAGTAGCCTTTTCTAGAGAAATGTGAAGTTTGAAATAAAATACGTTTGCTGAAATGAGTGGTTTGTTAATGGGACAATTAATGGTTACAACCATCAAACTAGTAATAGTATTTTAAATTATATTTTTAAACTGTGGTGTACATGAATATTATAAAGCTATCGTTTTAGTTATTGTTATCACATCAATTAGGGCAATTTATGGGCAACATGGAGTTGCCCAGCTCTGCTCAGGTAGCTCATGCTCAAACACACAGCAGTAGTTCATCATAAAGTCCTGCATGTCTCAGTGACAGCGGTGCAGACAGACACCCTGTGTAGACAGACAGACTGACACCTACGCCAAAACATGGGAACCAACCGGCCTTCCTCAATCCAAATAACTGGTCCCGGGGTTTTACATTTACGAGCGTGGAAAAAGCAGGATCTCCCAGATAAAAATGGCCGGGGTCAGAGGTGAAGTATCACTCTGATTTATTTACTAGGCAGAGAGATGGAGGCCCGGTCGGATAGATTCTGCCGTACATACATTCCCCTCGGGGATATGCCCCTGTTATGGCAGAATGTCCACAAATATTTGCTGCTGCTAACCAGAGCCCCGGTAAACAGTCATCTACGGGAGGAAGAATAGCAGTGTGATTTACATGGCATGTTACAGCAGCAAATGTGGGTGTTAGTTTGACATTTGTGTTAGTAAGGCATTTTGAATTCTGTAAGTTGGACTTGACACATACCTTTGTAAAGCAAAGACCGACCATGTTGAAAATGTGATGTTTTGTGGTAAGAAATTAAAAGTAAATGTATTGAGTGCAAATATAGCTATTTGCTCATTGGCACATGAACATACTGTGATCAACAAACAGCATACTGCCATGACAGAGATACTTGTCAGACCATATAGATGACAGTGGGCCTCCTTGAATAGGAACCTTCAGTGTGATCCCCTGTCACACTGGGAGAGACATGGAGGGTGCTCCATCTCTCCCTTCGTTCTCACCACCTCTCTCCACCTCTGCTGTCCTCAGGCCAAACACTACTGTCTTTCATCACTGATGTCACCAAGGCCAGGTCCAACCGGACGCTGTGACCGAAAGTCACGGGTAGAGCGTTGGAGGTTGGGAAGGGGTTGTTGTTAGGGGGATATAAAGAACACAGGAGGCATGATTCACATGTTCACATGCACAGGGCCGCATGCAGCGAGAGGGAGGAAGATCAAAGCCAGACTGCATGAGACACAGACAGACAGACAGCCGCTGGGGCCCCACCCTCATCCCCTTACATGAATAAGCCATAAGGATAAACAGGAGAATGGGGGGTGGGGGGCTCTCTGGAGGGGGCATCAGTATGAGACATGCAGTTAGCATTCATCTGGATATTTACTTCAATGTGTCCTGTTAAGCTTGTCTGTGGTGGGAATCTGATGCTAACCTCAACGTCCACTTGGGAATTCAAAATATAGTTCATCCCACTTAACAATTCCCATGTGGAGTCTAATGGCTTGTTGTTTTTTTGTCGTTTGAACCATGTTTGAAAACACGGTACGTGAACATGTGTAGCTAGTATTGCGTGATGTGTTGGATGATTAAATAATTCACATACTTTGTACTCTAGCCATCAGAAATGGCAGTGCCAGATATGTCTACTCTTAGTCATACCAGAAGGGAAAGGCCTATGCAGTAAACCTGGCTGGTCAGATACTGACTAGATTGGACGGTAGTCCCTAGTATCAGGGGTGGTGCTGACGTGAAGCACCCAGGGAGAGAGGTGTCGACAGCGGCTGGAGAGAGACAGGAGAGACCATGGTCTGGTTCTCTGCACTGGTTATGAGTAAGAGAAGCCAGGCTATGTCAAGCCCATGGGGAGAGGTGTGTGTGTGTGTGTGTGTGTGTGTGTGTGTGTGTGTGTGTGTGTGTGTGTGTGTGTGTGTGTGTGTGTGTGTGTGTGTCGGTACAGGGTTAGGGTTCGGTGTTAGGTTCTCCATCTGTTCCCCAGCAACTCAGGCCTTTAAATTATTCAGTTAGGTTATTAGCTACACTTATCGTTGAGCCCCACGCCCCTGTCGATTAATCAGCCGTCAGAGCAGGTGCTTGGCTGTTACTGTTAAACCCACGACCAGGAGAGGAGCTGGGAGAAGCAAAGCTCTGGGTTTCGGGTTGTCAGGGCCTGAATAATTTAGAGGTTTTAACCAATAACCGGGCTCGCCGCCTTGTAAACACAAGCAATTTCATTAATCTGTGCTATTCTAAAGAGTTGAATCGAGGAATGTGCTTACAGGCTGAAAGTGTGAGTGAGAAACAGCGGTGGGTTTTTTGACTGTGAGCCGAGGCTAATTAGCTAGCGTATTAATTCCTATTTCTTATGTCCTTTACTGTTCAGAAGTAGGGCCATTAAGTAAGTGCCAAGGAGAAGTTTACGTTTTACAACCAAATAAAATGTCTATTTTTTTAATGTAAAGGGCATGTTATAGAAGAGTCCTCTTTTTTAAATTTGTGATTTCACTTGGTTTTGAGAAAGTTATCCCCCCCCCCCGCCATACACGTCTTTCGTTCTGCACTATATGGGCCACGTATTAACATTAGCGAAGGCTCCATAAACAAATCGGTCCTTGCAGAAATGGCAGAGCTCTGTGTAGTGATGCAGGTCTTTTAGATGTTGCATGTATGAAACTGTGTTATTCCAAACTTTATCCGCACCGTTGTGGCACAAATCCAAGTCATTGGACCGAATATTCAATTTTTTGGTGCCAAATCATCTGAAAGTATCTCAAATTGATTGTGAAGCCCAACAAAGTCACTTATAAATTATTTGGAAATGATGCACGAAAAATGCTAATCTCGGTCCCATGACATAAATGGGATTTGTGCCACAAATGCTAAAGTGTTAGCATGTGTAAACAACGCCAAGGAAACTTAACCAAAGTATGGATTGCTGTCATACCTTGTCCATAGAATGCTTACAGGGTAAGGAAATCCATGTAATTTGGGTGAACTGCCCCATTTTAAGTCATATTAATGTCACAGATTCAACATTTGAACTGCAGATGGTTATACAGTACCACAATTATAGAGCGGCCATATTGGCAATAAACCTGTGATATGCTTGAAAATAGCCAGCAGAAGTTGATTCCTGTTCAATGATGGATTGGAAGGAATTTACAATGTACATTATGGACAGTAACCCTGTTCTAGAAATAAGACTACAACACCAAATAAGACAGCTATCATTGTGGAAGACATTGTTTTCATTTGAGAAATTAGGCAAAACACTGTTATCCAGAGGAACGTGTCATAAGTGCATTCAGCAGAAGTAGCTAAAACATTACCTGTATGTACTAAACAGTGTGTGTGAAGACAGTAGACTAAACCGTTGCTGGTATTTCTGCAGCCAGACTGTATCATCCTGCAGCATAGATCACAGCGGGGTCAGAACCAGTCAGTGTTTAACATCCAAAGTACCTTCAGCCTAATGTGTGTCATCTGCCGTCTTAAATCATCCAGGCCCTGCTTTGATACCAACGCCAGCTTTCTGTCTGCGGAGCTACTGAAGCCCAGTATACATACTCCTCTCTGTGTGCGTTTCTCTCTCTTTGTCTCTCTCTCTCTGTGTGTGTGTGTGTGTGTGTGTGTGTGTGTGTGTGTTTGACCAGTAGGTAGTGATTAGGCCATGCTCCCTCTGTGTCAGCACTGATAAGAAGGCCCAGGTCTACTTTGATAGGGCCACTGGCCTGTCAGGAAGCCTAGTTTAAACTGACAGCTTTATCCAGATGCTGTTTCCGCTCTCTTCCTGTAAGGATGTTATTGATAGGAGAGCACCAGGTCTCCTACAGCACTGGCCCCTAGGGAGAGGGATACACTGGTATCAGTAACCTGTGACTCAAGTAGTACACCAGACCACTGATATGTTACGTATGGTAGTACACTAGGACCCATACTGTAGAGATATAGTGAAACAGCATTGGTCAGGGAAAGGGGGGATACCTCGTCAGTTGTACAACTGAATGCATTCAACTGAAATGTGTCTTCTGCGTTTAACACAACCCCTCTGAATCAGAGAGGTGCGGGGGGCCTGCCTTAATCGACGTCCACATCATCTGTAACCTACACCAGACCACTGTGTTATGGATGGGGGTAGACCAGGACCATAGTGTACAGTAGGGACCTTGAGGACAGGGACACAGTGTAAACATATAAGGTCATTATAATGTCTACGTACCTTCTATCTATTTGTAGACGTTCAAGAGTGTCCTGGAGTGCTTTTTAACCAAAAACCCCCCTAACCAAACCTCCAGCGGGACACCGAATGAATGGGCTTGCGGGCCAGATCCTGTCCGCGGGCCGCATGTTGCCCACACCTAGTGTAACCTAAGGTATCCTAAGAGTAAAGTAGTTTACTACAGCTTCTGCTGTGGGTCTATGACCATGTCTGTTATCCATGTGTTTAAAACAATAGTAGAAGAGTAAAACCACTACAAAGGCTGTGTCCCAACTGTTGGCTCAAAACAAATGGGACACATAGCAAGAACAATGTGCGGTAGCTTCTTTTCTTTGAGCTGTATTGTGTAAGAGAGAGGTTCATCTGCTGATACCTTTGAATGATCTATTCCTTCTAGCTGATCACCAAAATACATCAGATTTATCAGATTTATTTATCAGGAATTCCTACTTTTCTGTCGTGTGTGCTCCATTTGTCTCCGAGCTAGAATCCAGATTTGACACATTTTGTTATGTTGTCGTGGTCACATCCCTAACAATGTATTGAAGATTTAATATTATTTGTAATGGTGGATGGGCGCACTTTCCGCTAATAAATCACAATGTTTACTGACTTACTGAGTGAGTGTTGCAGGGAGCCAATCGATTTCAGGCAAGATGGATGCAGCCATTACTGAATATTCTGTGTCAGGGAAATAGGCCTCTAATGACTCTACTGTCTAAATGGGATCCTGTACTGTTGTTTTCACATGCTGCAGCCTGTGTCTTATCAATCACATCTCACTATGCAGAATGCCTACTAAACTGACATCATCACTATTGTTTATATTCTAGAATGACAAAAGTTCTGTTCTTATGTCCTTAGTTAGTCAGATGTCTCAAGGAATGCATTTTATAATGTGTGTTTTAATAGTATTCAACACACATTTTCATATTTACTCTCATCTTTTACAGAAGCGTTCGGGTGGCGCCCAAGAAGGTGGGCGGGGCTCCGTCCCCAGGCTCCTCCACTCCTATCCCATCAGCCACCGCTGCCGTGGCGGCTACCGGGACACCAGTCAACAACGTTGCCGTGGTTTCCACGGGCGATGCCTCTCAGAGCACCACCGCTGAAGCTGCAGCCGGTGAGTCCCAGACATTAGGAGGTATGTTAGGTGTCCCAGCAGTAAGGTTACCATGCTACGGAGACGGCACGTCAGAGCACCAAGAATTCCAGCTAGCCAAGCCCAAGGAAAATACCTGTCAAAAAACAGTCTTTTGGTATTTGCTTCATTAGACCACTGTTGATACAGTCCTGGAATGTTTTGCTTGTCTGCAGTGAAGTTTTCAAGATATTGAACTTTCAAAATACAGAAAGTGTCACCGTATGATGCGTTTTGCAGCTTATCTGACAGTAAAAGAGTCGTCTTATCCTCTTCCTAAAACCTGTGTTGATACCGCAGTCCCTAATCAGCCTCCTTAAGCCTTAGAAGTACTGCTATGTTAGGTTCCATAGATCAGTCCCTCAGTATAAGGCGGCAGGTAGCCTAGTGGCCTGTAATCCCCGAGCCAACTAGGTGAAAAATCTGCCGATGTGCCCTTGAGCAAGGCACTTAACCCTCATTGCTCATGTAAGTCACTCTGGATAAGAGCGTCTGCTAGATGACTAAAATGTAGTATAGTATTTCAGTGTGTCTTTCTGAATGTTCCCTCCACGCTGTGTAATCCAGTTAGCCTGGAACACAGCAGAGCAGGCAGACCGAGCAGCATTATTACAGGATTAGTGCGTTATCAGGGATCACTGTCAGACACCATATAGTACAGTACTCTGACTGCAGCCCTAATACGGATTTTTATTCTGTCTTAATGGGGTATTTATTTAGGTTTGGCTTAAATGTGATGATTCCATGTTGACATTAGGTAAAGGAGTGATATGCTGTGTGTCGTAGAACTAGGAATTATACAGTGTATATGAATGATAAATTATGCATAAGTTATAGAATCATAGATTAATGTATAAACTATATCAAGTCCACATTGTTTTCTGTGCACCAGGCTCAGCTTAATGAAAGTGCTCAAATTTCTTTCAACTCAAGTAGAAGTCTTGTCTATTGAGTGGAGTAGGTCTCCTTTAGTCCATGGTGACAGTCGGTAAACACTGGGAAGAAGACCTATTGACATTTCCTTTCATGTTCTGTGTGTGTGTGTGTGTGTGTGTGTTTTAGGTGGGAAATGTTTGCGTAAGTGTGTGTGTGCAGTTTGAGAGGAGTGTGTGTGAAAGGCGGTGAAGAGAGCAAGAGTGTGTGTGTGGGGGGGGGTTTAAGGGGGGCCAGTGGGAGGATTAATAGAGAGAAGTTAATTTACTCCTCCACTGTTTGAAGGAGCTACTTCATGTCCACCGGGAGCCTCTCAGCGGGCCACACAACACAGTGGTGCTTAAAGACGGGGCCCCGTGTCCACACACACACATTCCAGTCCACAGCCTGTCATTCCCGAAGAGTTATCCCCGCTCTGAGACCTTCCCTTACGGCTGGGAAAACAAGCCCACCGAACACCAGAGGATTCGCCTCCACGTATTCTGCCGGGCATTATGGAATTTATGGGCGACAGTGAAATAGAATTTATTGCCAGATCAATCAAACGTTGTGCTTTGTAGACGTTATAGACTCGTGTGTCTCTGCCGCGAGGACGGTGTCGTAAAGCACCTGGAAGTCATTTCATGAATATGCGCCCAAAGCGATGAAAGCAAATGTGTTAATTTAAAAACAGTATACTTTTTTGCTTACTTTATATAAAATCATTTTCACTATTTACCGGAACATTTTCAAATTGTTCAGTCCAATATCAGCTCAAAAGGCAAACGAATCCTGTATGCATAGTGGTGTGTAAAAGGAAAACCCTGCTAATATCCATGCTGGTTTGTAAAAAACTATCTGCATAAATATTCCCTGATGAATGTAGCATTAATTAGGCCATACATGAACAAAATGATCTGTGGAAGGAAGCTGTACGGAGGCAGCTCTACATCATCCACTATCTAACACCAGCCAATTACACTACACTTATCCCACACACACATACATCCACCCGTTCTGGAACATTAGAATGGAAACCCTCTGAAACCAGATTTATTGAGCCACTCGTTCCTTCAGTGCAGTAATGTATTGGTGTGGAGGAGGGCCAATGTATTGTCATATCCTGCTACCAGACTAGTAATGATACTGATAATGATACTGATACTGATAATGATACTGATAATGATACCGATACTGATACTAATAATGATACTGATACTAATAAGGATACTGATACTAATAAGGATACTGATACTAATAATGATACTAAAAATGATAATGATACTAATAATGATACTGATGCTAATAATGATACTGATACTGATGCTAATAATGTTACTGATACTAATAATTATACTCATAATGATACCGATACTAATAATGATACTGATACTAATAATGATACCGATAATGATACAGATGCTAATAATGATACTGATAATGATACTGATACTAATAATGATACTGATACTGATACTAACACTGATACTAATAATGATGTTACTGATACTAATAATGCTGATACTGATGCTAATAATGATACTAATAATGATACCAATAATAATAATTATACTAATAATGATACTGATACTAATAATGATACTAATAATGATACTGATTCAAATAATGATACTGATGCTAATAATGATACCGATAATGATACTGATACTAATAATGGTACTGATGCTAATAATGGTACTGATGCTAATAATGATACTAATAATGATACTGATACTGATAATGATACTGATGCTAATAATGATACTGAT
Organism: Oncorhynchus mykiss; assembly: GCF_013265735.2. Taxonomy (NCBI): domain Eukaryota; kingdom Metazoa; phylum Chordata; class Actinopteri; order Salmoniformes; family Salmonidae; genus Oncorhynchus; species Oncorhynchus mykiss. The sequence goes on along the minus strand of NC_048583.1, from coordinate 12,153,492 downwards.
AATGATGCTAATAATGATACTAATAATGCTAATACTGATACTAATAATGATACCGATGCTAATAATGATACCAATAATGATACTAATAATGATATCAGTAATGATAATGATACTAATAATGATACCGATACTAATAATGATAATGATACTGATGCTAATAATGATACTGATAATGATGCCAATAATGATACTGATACTAATAATTATACTAATAATGATAATGATACTGATAATGATACCGATACTAATAATGATAATGATACTGATGCTAATAATGATACTGATAATGATGCTAATAATGATACTGATACTAATAATTATACTAATAATGATAATGATACTGATAATGATACTGATACTAATAATGATACTGGTACTAATAATGATAATGATACTAATAATACTGATACTAGTAATGATACTAATAATACTGATACTTATAATGATACTGATACTAATAATGCTGATACTGATACTAATAATGCTGATACTGATACTAATAATGCTGATACTGATACTAATAATGATACTAATGCAAATAATGATACTAATAATGATACTAATAATGATACTGATACTAATAATGATACTTATACTAATAATGATACTCATAACGATACTGATACTAGTAATCATACTGATACTAATAATGATACTGATACTAATAATGATATTAATACTGATACGAATAATGATACTAATAATGATACTGATGCAAATAATGCTGATACTGATGCAAATCATGCTGATACTGATGCTAATCATGCTGATACTGATGCTAATAATGCTGTTACTGATGCTAATAATGCTGTTACTGATGCTAATAATGCTGTTACTGCTGCTAATAATGCTGTTACTGATGCTAATTATGATACTGATGCTAATAATGATTCTAATAATGAGACCGATACTAATAATGATACTGATACTAATCATGATACTAATAATGATACTGATGCTAATAATGATACTAATAATGATACTGATGCTAATAATGATACTTATACTAATAATGATACTGATAATGATGTTAATAATGATACTAATAATGATACCGATAGTAATAATGATACTAATAATGATACCGATGCTAATAATGATACTGACACTAATAATGATACTAATAATGATACTAATGCTAATAATGATACTAATAATGATACTAATAATGATACTGATACTAATAATGATACTTATACTAATAATGATACTCATAACGATACTGATACTAGTAGTGATACTGATACTAATAATGATGCTAATAATGATACTAATAATCCTACTGATAATGATGCCAATAATGATACTGATAACGATAATGATACTAATAATGATGCCGATACTAATAATGATACTGATAATGATACTGATGCTAATAATGATACTGATAATGATACTGATGCTAATAATGATGCTAATAATGAACCACTGGATTATCTCCAGAAACCACATTTATACTCCACTCCTTTCTTTATGTAGAAATGCATTGAGGTGGATGAGGGAGGTGTGTGTGTGTGCTCTTCTGTTCGTGTGTGTCTACTGTCCTGTCTTGCTCCCAGACTAATAATGAGGCTCTCTGGTTTCTACCAGGATCAGCCAGCGCCAACCTGCCATCTGTCCCCACGCTGTCCCCAATGACCCGGGACACAGCCCCCAGTATGAGGTGATACGTCACTACACACACCACCTGAACACGAGAGTTCTCTCTCTCTCACACACGCACACAGACACACATTCTTAATTTTTCTCTCTTTGTCTATTTGTGTTGTGATGTAAGACAATATTGTGGATTCTGTAGTGGTTTTAGCTGCTGCTTTGTGGATCAATTTCAGTTATAAAGTCACCTCTGTGCATTTGAATATTCTATTCTACATATTTGCCGGGCGCTGACGTATTGATGTAAACGTGTAACGTGCATGTGTTTGAATATGACTGTCTTCCCCTCAGTATCTCAGAGAGGCTGGAGCATGCTCTGGATAAGGCTGCCCCCCTACTGAGAGAGATCTTTGTGGACTTTGCCCCCTTCCTCTCTCGCACCCTGCTGGGTAGTCACGGACAGGAGCTCCTCATCGAGGGCACCAGTAAGTACCCGTCTAGAGAGCATCATGGACCACATGGATTCCCACACAAATCAAATGCATTTATAAAGCCCTCTTTACTTCAGTAGATGTCACAAAGTCCTTACACACACACACACACACACACACACACACACTACATTATAATGATATCAAACTCGTCTTTTCTATGGACCACTTATCTCAATAAAAGGTTTCTCTAGATTTCCGACCTGACTGTCAATGATCTGAGGGCTAAACTTACCATCCCACCCTCAGACACAGCCACACTAGTATACACACTGCAGAATTACGGGCCATTTCACACGCTTCTTCATCTAAACAGCACTAACACAGGCCCTTTGGTAATGACATCAAGGCTGGTAAAGGCCTCAGTAGAGTGGATCAGTTTTTACTAACTGATTGTAGCTGTGCTGCGGTACAGGGAGGGGAGGGGCGGGTCCTAGAGGCCTGGGTCAGGGGTCAGCCCACTAACGGGAGTGTTTGGGATGTCTACTGCCACCAAACAAGATGGAAAGTTGATTGATAGCTGCAGGGGGGATGGGGCGGGTTAGGGATTTGTGTGTGTGGGTGGGTGTGTCTGGGAGTGTGGGGGGATTATGTGTGTGTATCCATACATACGTGTGTGCTTTGGCGTGCACAGACCAGAGTAACTGAGAATGCAGAGGTCCCTTTTCCTCTCTGCATATGAAATGACCCCTGGCCACTCCACTGCCCCCACCCCCTGCCCCCCTCATCCCCTCAGACCTTCCACCACTATAGGATCAATGAGACATATGCTGAACCACGTCTCAGCCTGTAATACAAGGCCCAATATGTATTAGTTTACAGTAACATCATGTCCACTCATTAGGCCACATCAATACTACTCTGTCCCCACGCAGATGTCGTCGGATTAGGTACTTCTGGTCAGATTGTGTTTGTGTGTGGGTTCATTTGAGCGTGCACACACTACTACACACGTCTACATTTTCACTGAAGAAGGCAGCCAAAATGGTTGTCATGGCAGTGAGCTTGTATTTTAGTTTAAACTTTCACTCTCCTTGTCTCTCTATCCCCCCCTCTCTCTCACTTTCTCTCTCTCTCTCTCTCTCTCTCTCTCTCTCTCTCTCTCCCTCTCTCTCCACGTCCTCTCTCTCTCCATCTCTCTCCACTTCCTCTCTCTCTCCCTCTCTCTCCACGTCCTCTCTCTCCACGTCCTCTCTCTCTCCACGTCCTCTCTCTCTCCACGTCCTCTCTCTCTCCACGTCCTCTCTCTCCCTGTCTCTCTCCCCTCCTCTCTCTTTCTCCAGGTCTGATGTGTATGAAGTCCAGCAGTTCGGTGGTAGAGCTGGTCATGCTGCTCTGTTCTCAGGCAAGTCTTCCATCTTTGTCTCTTTACCTCCACCTCTTTCCTTCCCTCCCTCTCTCTCCCTCCTCTTCACCCCATCTGAGTTATCGTCCCTATCGTCCTCACCTTGAGTGCAGTAACTCCAGGATGGAGAGATGGAGGAACCATGTCTTCCTATCTCTCCTCCTCACCTCCCCTCAGGCCATTCCACAGTCACCCCAATCTCTCGCTCCCTTTCTCCAAACGAGAGAGAAGGCATCTTTAATGACCGCTGATATTGGCCTTAAGGTCAAGGGTTCCCGACCTGTCCGTCCACCTTTGACCCTTAGCGTCGGCCCTGGTGGCCCTCAGCGTTCCTCTGTGGCTGGGGCCAACCTGATGAGGAGGGGAAATGCTGCTTTGCATTGATTCCGGTTAGCAGCCTCCCCTTCTGTTTGGTTGTGTTCTGTGTCCAAGTGTATTTAGTGCGGCGCTGATGGAGGATTCATGAATACAGATGAAGGAATCATAGCAGGTGTGGTGCAGCAGTAGAATCAATGGGCTGGGTGTCAATAAACTGGAGATAGATCACACAGCTAATAGTGAGGAGCAGGGATCAGGGAGAGGCCATGGTCTGCTGGTCCTGACTGGACATTTACATGTATTAATACACCACACACACACTCAGGCAGGCACACGCACGCACGCACGCACACACACACACACACACAGGTAAGCCCACACACGCATGCTCACACACACACATCTGTAAACACATACACACAAGTACACAGAAATACACAAACACCCATCCACACACATACAAACACCCCCACACACACAGTGTGTTACACACACATACAAACACCCCCACACACAGTGTGTTACACACACATACAAACACCCCCACACACAGTGTGTTACACACACATACAAACACCCCCACACACAGTGTGTTACACATTGATGAGAGACACACCTCGTACATAATCACAAACATACTATTTCCTTATAGGCTTGTAAGAACACATACGCTGCTCCTATACAGACAAGTACCCAACCAAATGCACTCACACCCCCACAGTGCAGAGACACACACACACCCCCACAGTGCAGAGACACACACACACCCCCACAGTGCAGAGACACACACACACCACCAAAGATGCAGGATAATAACTGTTTCCCTGCTGGGCCTGGTTTGTTAGCAGAAGAGGGGTTTCCTATTTAAAACACCACAAAAAAACAGAAAACACAATTGATTAATGGCACCTCTCTCTCAGACCGCACTGCGCTTTTTTAATCTGTTTTATTTTAAAAAGAAACACCGCCTTTTTCCTCCTCCTCCCCTTTTCCTCATCCTCCCCTTTTCCTCCCCTCCATCCCATTTACTTCCCATTATTCACTTCACTTGTTCTCCAAAAGAGAGGTAATCTAGAGAGATTACACATCCGTTCTGGTGTCACCGGGGCAGTGTGGATGTGGGCTAGCGGGGCGCGGGGACGTCAGGGAGGGGAAGTGAACCCTAGCGGTCCTGGAGAGAGGGAGGGAGTGGAGAATAAATGACATGCTCTAATGCCCCTATTTGTCATATCTGTCAGGGTGTTGTTTAATGCTAATATAATCAAAGGCAGAATCTGGTGATTGCCGACCGAGAGAAAGAGGGCCCCTGGCCCCCAGTCCCACTGGTCTCTCTCTCTCTTTCTCTCTGAAGCATTATGACTTTCTCTCTCTATGGGAAAAGGGAACGGTCCAAGATGGCGTTGATTGCTTCAGTAAATCATCCAACCAAATTCTCTCACAGCCGAAGCAAATGTAATTGTGTTGTTGTGTAGACGGGAGGGGGGTGTTGGGGAGTATGGTGATATGATCTACCTTGATGAGGAGAGAGAGGGACCGGGGCTCAGAGAGAGAGAGGGACCGGGGCTCAGAGAGAGAGAGGGACGGGGCTCAGAGAGAGAGAGAGAAAGGGACCGGGGCTCAGAGAGAGAGAGAGAAAGAGAGAGAGAGGGACCGGGGCTCAGAGAAAGAACAAGATCTGTTTTTCTTCCCTGGGTTAAATTCCATCTTCCAGCCAGACTTGTGTTGTGGCGATAATTACATTTTTCCCCGTGATTTGCGTGCACCTCTGTTTCCCCTCTCTCTCTCTGACTGGGAAAGTGAGAGAAACAAGGAAAGAAAGGCAGGGAGTGATTGATGATGTTATGTAGCCCAGCTGAAGGGCCCTCTGGCACAGGAAATGCTCTTGAACCCCACAGGAAGTGCTTCAATCGGCGGCCATCTTGAGAATGTAGACCCTAGCGTTGGTCTGCGAGCCCCAAGCATTGGTCTGCGATGGGAGGAGATTGAGATGATTTTGATCGATTTGTCTCTCTTCTCTCTTCCCCACCCTCCTCCTCTCACTTCATCCCTCTCATCCAAGATGGCGCGATGCGATAGCTATCGTGTCTGAAATGTTTTATTAATTTCCTGAGAGGTTGAGATGGAGTGGGACCGGGGTCAGAGGTCGAGAGGCTACGGGCCACAGAGGAGTTTTTAATCACGCCTCGTATGAGACATACAACACAGGGCCACTTCAGCCTGGCATTGAGGAGGGGGTACTAAACCACTGTTTGATAGGACCCCGTCTGTAAAGAACGCTACTCCTCTACCCAATTAAAGATCCATTTTGATCTGAGATCAGAGACATTAATGTCAGAGACGTTGTTGCTTCATTGCTTGGTCTCTTGTGGTTGTATTGATCAGCATATACAAAGTGATGGAATAATGCCGTGGTGGTGTGGTTTCATACACATGGCTTGAACTCTACCTAGTGATAGATCCAGCATTTCTCTCTCTAGGATGACGTGTAGTCGTGTAGATGTAGTATCCTGTACCGTAGGTCCAGTTGTTGTTTACAAGGTTGTTGATTAAAGAAGGCATTTCATTTGGCTGTTAAATGTTTCAATTAACTCCTTGGTTTTCTGGCATCCCTGGGCTTTTTAGTAAGTCGGACAGAAATGTTATTTTCATTGGGATGACAATCTAACTTTGGGTTGATGAGGAACTGCATCCACGTTCATTGTTAAGTCGAATCCTTTGGACTAAAAGGAGGGATGGAAGAGAGATGGCTCTGATCCAGCTCCCCAAGCGGAGTATCAAGACATCCTGTTCCTCTCAGGTGATTGCTTGCGATGGATCCTTCAAAGCTGAGACTTGTTGGGTATTACGTGACTATCATCTCTGAGACTCTGTCAGTCCGAGCACAGCGCTCTCTCCGCAAGGCCTCTCTCCTCACCGACAACGGCCTTAATTCGCCGTGACAGGCTCTCTCCATGACAACGAACAGTGGCCTAGCTTCTCTCTGTCACCATGTCGGATCTACAGCCTTCAAAGGTGCATCACTTAAAAAGTTTTCCATCCACAACACTGATAAGTAGATAATGCTGACTCAGTTAAAGGTCTGTCTGCGTGTGTGTCTGCGTGTGTGTCTGCGTGTGTGTCTGCGTGTGTGTCTGTGAGCATACATGTGCTAAGCTAGTCTCCTCTCTCCTCCACTCTCCACTCTGATAAATCATCTCATTGGATACAGGACAGTCCACTATCAGAGAGGCATCTGTCAGATAAATCAGCCAGCAGCGCTGTCTGTGTCCTGTAGGTCACTGGTTATTGTCTGAGCAGTCTGTCAGGACATCCAACCTTACAGCACTTATCACTACATCCCTCCTGTACATAGAGAGGTGTGGCGGGAGGAGTCAACTACCATCCTGTACATAGAGAGGTGTGGAGGGAGGAGTCAACTACCATCCTGTACATAGAGAGGTGTGGAGGGAGGAGTCAACTACCATCCTGTACATAGAGAGGTGGGGGAGTCAACTACCATCCTGTACATAGAGGTGTGGAGGGAGGAGTCAACTACCATCCTGTACATAGAGGTGTGGAGGGAGGAGTCAACTACCATCCTGTACATAGAGGTGTGGAGGGAGGAGTCAACTACCATCCTGTACATAGAGGTGTGGAGGGAGGAGTCAACTACCATCCTGTACATAGAGAGGTGTGGAGGGAGGAGTCAACTACCATCCTGTACATAGAGAGGTGTGGAGGGAGGAGTCAACTACCATCCTGTACATAGAGAGGTGTGGAGGGAGGAGTCAACTACCATCCTGTACATAGAGAGGTGTGGAGGGAGGAGTCAACCACCATCCTGTACATAGAGAGGTGTGGAGGGAGGAGTCAACTACCATCCTGTACATAGAGAGGTGTGGAGGGAGGAGTCAACTACCATCCTGTACATAGAGAGGTGGGGGAGTCAACTACCATCCTGTACATAGAGAGGTGTGGAGGGAGGAGTCAACTACCATCCTGTACATAGAGAGGTGGGGGAGTCAACTACCATCCTGTACATAGAGAGGTGTGGAGGGAGGAGTCAACCACCATCCTGTACATAGAGAGGTGTGGAGGGAGGAGTCAACTACCATCCTGTACATTGAGAGAAGGTGGTGGGGGAGGAGGGTGGGCAGGAGTGTACAATTATTGGTAACATGATTGCATATGTACGACTGTACTCATGTACAAATTAAGTTATGTTTAGGCTTTTGTGCAAGACTGTGTCGGCGTAGAGGTCACTGCTAGAGCGGCAGGTAGCCGAGAGGGTTAATAGCGTTGGGCCAGTAACCGAAAGGTTGTTGGTTTAAATCCCAGAGCCGACCAGGTGAAAGATGTGCTGATGTGCCCATGACCAAGGCTCTTAATGCTAATTGCTCTTGTAAATTCCTCTGGATAAGTGTTTGCTAAATGACTCAAATATAAATTCCTCTGGATAAGTGTCTGCTAAATGACTCAAATATAAATGCTGTGTAAGGCAGTACAATTTTGTTTCTACATTTCACCATGTACACAAGCTGACAAGCACAGACACTGATATGAGAACGAGGCAAGTACATTCCGAACCCTTATGAGTTTGGAACCTGGAAGGTAAGATAACACTATTAATAGTGCCTGTCAGTCTCCACTCTGCATGTCAGGTAAAAAAATCCTTTATTTGAAACAGGATTATGTTCACGTATAAATAATAAATAATCCCAATTTACGCTCGCCGTTTTGCACCCCCCCCCCCCCCCCCCCCCCCCCCGAGCCTGAGCAGACTCACAGTAAAACAGCCTGGTGCCAAATTAAAATCCACTCAATTTTAGGAGGTCCCCCTGGCCACTAGGCCCCTCTTCCTGTCAGGAAGGGTCCTCCTCTAGCTGCATAGCTCACATCAGCAGGGTGCCACAAGAATGAAGTGCCGGTTGGTGTTACTGTTTTCACTCCTCCCAGCCAGGAGAGTACCTTTCAAAGACTGTCTAAGCCTGATATTACCCCTCTCCTCCCAGCCAGGAGAGTACCTTTCAAAGACTGTCTAAGCCTGATATTACCCCTCTCCTCCCAGACAGGAGAGTACCTTTCAAAGACTGTCTAAGCCTGATATTACCCCTCTCCTCCCAGACAGGAGAGTACCTTTCAAAGACTGTCTAAGCCTGATATTACCCCTCTCCTCCCAGACAGGAGAGTACCTTTCAAAGACTGTCTAAGCCTGATATTACCCCTCTCCTCCCAGCCAGGAGAGTACCTTTCAAAGACTGTCTAAGCCTGATATTACCCCTCTCCTCCCAGCCAGGAGAGTACCTTTCAAAGACTGTCTAAGCCTGATATTACCCCTCTCCTCCCAGACAGGAGAGTACCTTTCAAAGACTGTCTAAGCCTGATATTACCCCTCTCCTCCCAGCCAGGAGAGTACCTTTCAAAGACTGTCTAAGCCTGATATTACCCCTCTCCTCCCAGCCAGGAGAGTACCTTTCAAAGACTGTCTAAGCCTGATATTACCCCTCGCCTCCCAGCCAGGAGAGTACCTTTCAAAGACTGTCTAAGCCTGATATTACCCCTCTCCTCTGAGACAGGAGAGTACCTTTCAAAGACTGTCTAAGCCTGATATTACCCCTCTCCTCTGAGACAGGAGAGTACCTTGCAAAGACTGTCTAAGCCTGATATTACCCCTCTCCTCTGAGCCAGGAGAGTACCTTTCAAAGACTGTCTAAGCCTGATATTACCCCTCTCCTCCCAGCCAGGAGAGTACCTTCCAAAGACTGTCTAAGCCTGATATTACCCCTCTCCTCCCAGACAGGAGAGTACCTTTCAAAGACTGTCTAAGCCTGATATTACCCCTCTCCTCTGAGACAGGAGAGTACCTTGCAAAGACTGTCTAAGCCTGATATTACCCCTCTCCTCCCAGACAGGAGAGTACCTTTCAAAGACTGTCTAAGCCTGATATTACCCCTCTCCTCCCAGACAGGAGAGTACCTTTCAAAGACTGTCTAAGCCTGATATTACCCCTCTCCTCTGAGCCAGGAGAGTACCTTTCAAAGACTGTCTAAGCCTGATATTACCCCTCTCCTCTGAGCCAGGAGAGTACCTTCCAAAGACTGTCTAAGCCTGATATTACCCCTCTCCTCCCAGCCAGGAGAGTACCTTCCAAAGACTGTCTAAGCCTGATATTACCCCTCTCCTCCCAGCCAGGAGAGTACCTTCCAAAGACTGTCTAAGCCTGATATTACCCCTCTCCTCTGAGCCAGGAGAGTACCTTCCAAAGACTGTCTAAGCCTGATATTACCCCTCTCCTCCCAGCCAGGAGAGTACCTTCCAAAGACTGTCTAAGCCTGATATTACCCCTCTCCTCCCAGCCAGGAGAGTACCTTCCAAAGACTGTCTAAGCCTGATATTACCCCTCTCCTCCCAGCCAGGACAGTACCTTTCAAAGACTGTCTAAGCCTGATATTACCCCTCTCCTCCCAGCCAGGAGAGTACCTTCCAAAGACTGTCTAAGCCTGATATTACCCCTCTCCTCCCAGCCAGGACAGTACCTTTCAAAGACTGTCTAAGCCTGATATTACCCCTCTCCTCCGAGCCAGGAGAGTACCTTTCAAAGACTGTCTAAGCCTGATATTACCCCTCTCTGACCAGACAGGAGAGTACCTTTCAAAGACTGTCTAAGCCTGATATTACCCCTCTCCTCCCAGCCAGGAGAGTACCTTTCAAAGACTGTCTAAGCCTGATATTACCCCTCTCCTCCCAGCCAGGAGAGTACCTTCCAAAGACTGTCTAAGCCTGATATTACCCCTCTCCTCCCAGCCAGGAGAGTACCTTTCAAAGACTGTCTAAGCCTGATATTACCCCTCTCCTCCCAGCCAGGACAGTACCTTTCAAAGACTGTCTAAGCCTGATATTACCCCTCTCCTCCCAGCCAGGAGAGTACCTTTCAAAGACTGTCTAAGCCTGATATTACCCCTCTCCTCTGAGACAGGAGAGTACCTTTCAAAGACTGTCTAAGCCTGATATTACCCCTCTCCTCCCAGCCAGGAGAGTACCTTTCAAAGACTGTCTAAGCCTGATATTACCCCTCTCCTCCCAGCCAGGAGAGTACCTTTCAAAGACTGTCTAAGCCTGATATTACCCCTCTCCTCCCAGCCAGGAGAGTACCTTTCAAAGACTGTCTAAGCCTGATATTACCCCTCTCCTCCCAGCCAGGAGAGTACCTTTCAAAGACTGTCTAAGCCTGATATTACCCCTCTCCTCCCAGCCAGGACAGTACCTTTCAAAGACTGTCTAAGCCTGATATTACCCCTCTCCTCTGAGCCAGGAGAGTACCTTTCAAAGACTGTCTAAGCCTGATATTACCCCTCTCCTCCCAGCCAGGAGAGTACCTTTCAAAGACTGTCTAAGCCTGATATTACCCCTCTCCTCCCAGCCAGGAGAGTACCTTTCAAAGACTGTCTAAGCCTGATATTACCCCTCTCCTCCCAGCCAGGAGAGTACCTTTCAAAGACTGTCTAAGCCTGATATTACCCCTCTCCTCCCAGCCAGGAGAGTACCTTTCAAAGACTGTCTAAGCCTGATATTACCCCTCTCCTCCCAGCCAGGAGAGTACCTTTCAAAGACTGTCTAAGCCTGATATTACCCCTCTCCTCCCAGCCAGGACAGTACCTTTCAAAGACTGTCTAAGCCTGATATTACCCCTCTCCTCTGAGCCAGGAGAGTACCTTTCAAAGACTGTCTAAGCCTGATATTACCCCTCTCCTCTGAGCCAGCAGAGTACCTTTCAAAGACTGTCTAAGCCTGATATTACCCCTCTCCTCCCAGCCAGGAGAGTACCTTTCAAAGACTGTCTAAGCCTGATATTACCCCTCTCTGACCAGACAGGAGAGTACCTTTCAAAGACTGTCTAAGCCTGATATTACCCCTCTCCTCCCAGCCAGGACAGTACCTTTCAAAGACTGTCTAAGCCTGATATTACCCCTCTCTGACCAGACAGGAGAGTACCTTTCAAAGACTGTCTAAGCCTGATATTACCCCTCTCCTCCCAGCCAGGAGAGTACCTTTCAAAGACTGTCTAAGCCTGATATTACCCCTCTCCTCCCAGCCAGGAGAGTACCTTTCAAAGACTGTCTAAGCCTGATATTACCCCTCTCCTCTGAGCCAGGAGAGTACCTTTCAAAGACTGTCTAAGCCTGATATTACCCCTCTCCTCCCAGCCAGGAGAGTACCTTTCAAAGACTGTCTAAGCCTGATATTACCCCTCTCCTCCCAGCCAGGAGAGTACCTTTCAAAGACTGTCTAAGCCTGATATTACCCCTCTCCTCTGAGACAGGAGAGTACCTTTCAAAGACTGTCTAAGCCTGATATTACCCCTCTCCTCCCAGCCAGGAGAGTACCTTTCAAAGACTGTCTAAGCCTGATATTACCCCTCTCCTCCCAGCCAGGACAGTACCTTTCAAAGACTGTCTAAGCCTGATATTACCCCTCTCCTCTGAGCCAGGAGAGTACCTTTCAAAGACTGTCTAAGCCTGATATTACCCCTCTCCTCCCAGCCAGGAGAGTACCTTTCAAAGACTGTCTAAGCCTGATATTACCCCTCTCCTCCCAGCCAGGAGAGTACCTTTCAAAGACTGTCTAATCCTGATATTACCCCTCTCCTCCCAGCCAGGAGAGTACCTTTCAAAGACTGTCTAAGCCTGATATTACCCCTCTCCTCCCAGCCAGGAGAGTACCTTTCAAAGACTGTCTAAGCCTGATATTACCCCTCTCCTCCCAGCCAGGAGAGTACCTTTCAAAGACTGTCTAAGCCTGATATTACCCCTCTCCTCCCAGCCAGGACAGTACCTTTCAAAGACTGTCTAAGCCTGATATTACCCCTCTCCTCTGAGCCAGGAGAGTACCTTTCAAAGACTGTCTAAGCCTGATATTACCCCTCTCCTCTGAGCCAGCAGAGTACCTTTCAAAGACTGTCTAAGCCTGATATTACCCCTCTCCTCCCAGCCAGGAGAGTACCTTTCAAAGACTGTCTAAGCCTGATATTACCCCTCGCCTCCGAGCCAGGAGAGTACCTTTCAAACACTGTCTAAGCCTGATGTTACCCCTCGCCTCCGAGCCAGGAGAGTACCTTTCAAACACTGTCTAAGCCTGATATTACCCCTCTCCTCCCAGCCAGGAGAGTACCTTTCAAATACTGTCTAAGCCTGATATTACCCCTCTCCTCTGAGCCAGGAGAGTACCTTTCAAAGACTGTCTAAGCCTGATATTACCCCTCTCCTCCCAGCCAGGAGAGTACCTTTCAAAGACTGTCTAAGCCTGATATTACCCCTCTCTGACCAGACAGGAGAGTACCTTTCAAAGACTGTCTAAGCCTGATATTACCCCTCTCCTCTGAGACAGGAGAGTACCTTTCAAAGACTGTCTAAGCCTGATATTACCCCTCTCCTCGCAGCCAGGAGAGTACCTTTCAAAGACTGTCTAAGCCTGATATTACCCCTCTCCTCCCAGACAGGAGAGTACCTTTCAAAGACTGTCTAAGCCTGATATTACCCCTCTCCTCTGAGCCAGGACAGTACCTTTCAAAGACTGTCTAAGCCTGATATTACCCCTCTCCTCCCAGACAGGAGAGTACCTTTCAAAGACTGTCTAAGCCTGACATTACCCCTCTCCTCTGAGCCAGGAGAGTACCTTTCAAAGACTGTCTAAGCCTGATATTACCCCTCTCCTCCCAGCCAGGAGAGTACCTTTCAAAGACTGTCTAAGCCTGATATTACCCCTCTCCTCCCAGCCAGGAGAGTACCTTTCAAAGACTGTCTAAGCCTGATATTACCCCTCTCCTCTGAGCCAGGAGAGTACCTTTCAAAGACTGTCTAAGCCTGATATTACCCCTCTCCTCCCAGCCAGGAGAGTACCTTTCAAAGACTGTCTAAGCCTGATATTACCCCTCTCCTCCCAGCCAGGACAGTACCTTTCAAAGACTGTCTAAGCCTGATATTACCCCTCTCCTCCCAGCCAGGAGAGTACCTTTCAAAGACTGTCTAAGCCTGATATTACCCCTCTCCTCTGAGCCAGGAGAGTACCTTTCAAAGACTGTCTAAGCCTGATATTACCCCTCTCCTCCCAGCCAGGAGAGTACCTTTCAAAGACTGTCTAAGCCTGATATTACCCCTCTCCTCCCAGCCAGGAGAGTACCTTTCAAAGACTGTCTAAGCCTGATATTACCCCTCTCCTCCCAGCCAGGACAGTACCTTTCAAAGACTGTCTAAGCCTGATATTACCCCTCTCCTCTGAGCCAGGAGAGTACCTTTCAAAGACTGTCTAAGCCTGATATTACCCCTCTCCTCTGAGCCAGCAGAGTACCTTTCAAAGACTGTCTAAGCCTGATATTACCCCTCTCCTCCCAGCCAGGAGAGTACCTTTCAAAGACTGTCTAAGCCTGATATTACCCCTCGCCTCCGAGCCAGGAGAGTACCTTTCAAACACTGTCTAAGCCTGATATTACCCCTCGCCTCCGAGCCAGGAGAGTACCTTTCAAACACTGTCTAAGCCTGATATTACCCCTCTCCTCCCAGCCAGGAGAGTACCTTTCAAATACTGTCTAAGCCTGATATTACCCCTCTCCTCTGAGCCAGGAGAGTACCTTTCAAAGACTGTCTAAGCCTGATATTACCCCTCTCCTCCCAGCCAGGAGAGTACCTTTCAAAGACTGTCTAAGCCTGATATTACCCCTCTCTGACCAGACAGGAGAGTACCTTTCAAAGACTGTCTAAGCCTGATATTACCCCTCTCCTCTGAGACAGGAGAGTACCTTTCAAAGACTGTCTAAGCCTGATATTACCCCTCTCCTCGCAGCCAGGAGAGTACCTTTCAAAGACTGTCTAAGCCTGATATTACCCTCTCTGACCAGACAGGAGAGTACCTTCCAAAGACTGTCTAAGCCTGATATTACCCCTCTCCTCCCAGCCAGGAGAGTACCTTTCAAAGACTGTCTAAGCCTGATATTACCCCTCTCCTCTGAGCCAGGAGAGTACCTTTCAAAGACTGTCTAAGCCTGATATTACCCCTCTCCTCCCAGCCAGGAGAGTACCTTTCAAAGACTGTCTAAGCCTGATATTACCCCTCTCCTCCCAGCCAGGAGAGTACCTTTCAAAGACTGTCTAAGCCTGATATTACCCCTCTCCTCCCAGCCAGGAGAGTACCTTTCAAAGACTGTCTAAGCCTGATATTACCCCTCTCCTCCCAGCCAGGAGAGTACCTTTCAAAGACTGTCTAAGCCTGATATTACCCCTCTCCTCCCAGACAGGAGAGTACCTTTCAAAGACTGTCTAAGCCTGATATTACCCCTCTCCTCTGAGCCAGCAGAGTACCTTTCAAAGACTGTCTAAGCCTGATATTACCCCTCGCCTCCGAGCCAGGAGAGTACCTTTCAAACACTGTCTAAGCCTGATATTACCCCTCGCCTCCGAGCCAGGAGAGTACCTTTCAAACACTGTCTAAGCCTGATATTACCCCTCTCCTCCCAGCCAGGAGAGTACCTTTCAAAGACTGTCTAAGCCTGATATTACCCCTCTCCTCCCAGACAGGAGAGTTCCTTTCAAAGACTGTCTAAGCCTGATATTACCCCTCTCTGACCAGACAGGAGAGTACCTTTCAAAGACTATCTAAGCCTGATATTACCCCTCTCTGACCAGACAGGAGAGTACCTTTCAAAGACTGTCTAAGCCTGATATTACCCCTCTCCTCCCAGCCAGGAGAGTACCTTTCAAAGACTGTCTAAGCCTGATATTACCCCTCTCTGACCAGACAGGAGAGTACCTTTCAAAGACTGTCTAAGCCTGATATTACCCCTCTCCTCCCAGCCAGGAGAGTACCTTTCAAAGACTGTCTAAGCCTGATATTACCCCTCTCCTCCCAGACAGGAGAGTACCTTTCAAAGACTGTCTAAGCCTGATATTACCCCTCTCCTCCCAGACAGGAGAGTACCTTTCAAAGACTGTCTAAGCCTGATATTACCCCTCTCCTCCCAGCCAGGAGAGTACCTTTCAAAGACTGTCTAAGCCTGATATTACCCCTCTCCTCCCAGCCAGGAGAGTACCTTTCAAAGACTGTCTAAGCCTGATATTACCCCTCTCCTCCCAGCCAGGAGAG
>NC_048583.1:12065131-12132631 GCF_013265735.2 Oncorhynchus mykiss | reverse complement strand
CTTTACTGACACGGTTTCTTATTCTGTCTTTTTCATTCTTAAATGTGACAATTGAATGAGTTCTGTTCCACGGTCAGCCCTTAACAGGAGAGCACGGCATGTTATGTCTAGCAGTTCTCGTCCTGACTGTACGTCGCCACGTAGTTCAGTTTCCTCCTGACCAAAGAGACACAGTAGTAATGTTTTGTTTGTGTTTGTACATTTTTCTAAGGCGTAGCTGTGACAACGAGACTACTCCGCGTCCCAAATAGCAGCCTGTTCCCTAAATTGTGCACCGTAGGTCCCGGTTAAAAAGTATCAAGTAGTGCACTAAATAGGGAATAGTGTTCCATTTAGGACACAACTCCACTGGACTTATTTTTGTTCTCGTTCCAAAGCTGAAAGGAAGCACACAGTACACACTTAGCGCTTACGACGATTCATGCTCTCTTTGTCTCCTGTAGAGTCATATTCCCCAGCCCCTTTACCAAACTAACAAATACTTGTGATTATGACTGATGGGACTGAAACACACAAGCGACTTGTTTATTTTTGGTGAGGAGAACCCAGGCTGGTTTTTGGGGGGGGGTGGGTTAACAGGGTTTGGTGTGGTGTTGTGCCCGGGCTTGACGTTTCAAAGAGGAGTTTGTGGGGAAGTCTGTGTTTTGTCACTAGTTGTGGAGTTTAAACCTTCATTATGGATAATCAGTGGTAATGAGGAGGTGTGGGTGTGGAGACTCGTTGTCATGGAGTCATCAGACATAAACCAAACATAGAAACTGGCTTATTGACTTCTGATTGCGAATGGCATTTGGTTTGAATGGAGCTTTGCTTTTGATCCTGACATTGGGGAAACACACACACGCTGGGTTATGGTCCAACATCAGGATCACATTGACTGGTGGTCGTACCGATGAGACAGGACCAGGGGTAGAACATTGTGTCAGGTCAGAGGTGAGAGGTCACAAATGGCTGCTTGTATCCTCTCATCAGCGTAAGGATGGGGTTATGGAATGGCCCTTATCACAGCCATAAAAGCCTGACCGCACTGACCAGGGCAGCCAAAGAAATCCATACCCCATCACAGAGCTGTCTGATAGATAGCCTCCCGTTTGTCACCATGAGGTGTGTGTGACCCCTCTGATTAGGGTCATAACCTTTTTTAATTCAACAATAATGTCATTTTCTGTCTCATAATGGGGACATTAGTCTTGTTTATATGACCTTGGCGTGCCTGTTCAGAATGCCTCGTGGGGATCTGTGGTAATGTGAAGTGGGATGGTTAATCTTTAAAATACTTTAAACTTCTGCTCCATGCCATTGTACTGTAAATAGATTTCATTTTCACACCAGCAGAACTTACATCAAAAGATGCTGTGTGTCCATGATGAGCTCTGTTTTGGAATATATCAAACAAGATCCCTTCAGTCACTAGAACAGTTCAATAGTATCCAGAGGGCAGCAGTAAGGAAACTCCCCGCTCTCAGGAGACAACGTCCCCTTTCTCCTTCTTCCTTGTTGTTCCTGAGAGCAGAGCCAGACCTGTTTATGTCTGCACTTCCTGTGGTGTTTATTTCAGGCCCGTTAGGACAGCGTGGCGCAGCGCTGCATAACATAGAGTAGCATTGCGTGTCCCCCACTGCTTGCAGGGCAGGTCTGCCGAGGCTCATGGCTATCGTCATTCAGCCTTTGGCCCATTGGCCTGGGTCATGTTCTTTAGGGCAGGCAACGGAAAAAGTTTTTAAATGTTTTTCAACAGAAAATGAAAATGAGTGGCTCTTATTGGATAAGTCGAGGTTGGCCCTCCCCATTTGGTGCCCAAAACAGGGCTCACTGTCAAACTCACTGTTTCTACTCCCCTCACAGACACACTGGCCTATTCCCTCTGTGCACACTTTATTATGACTGTGTAGTCAACGCCAATATGGCCTGACGGGACACAAAACACTGCTGCATTCTGGTTAAATTACCCGAGTCTGTTATCCCACTAATCTACAGTTGGTTACAGGCTGGTTGAGGATGTACAGGCTTTGGGACAGAATGGTTTCTGTTCTGCCTGGGTGTGATTGGTTCTGATGTCTTTTCATTTGTCATATTATCAAGGTGGAAAATCTGTGGTGCTGTTGAAAATCATAATGTGAAAATCATAATGTGTGTACACACACACACACACACACACACACACGTCTGATTTGGTATTCGAAGCAAATGAGCTCTCTCTCCTCTAGCTCTGTCTGTCATCAATCTTCAGCCCCCAGGCCTCTGTATGTTTACCAAGGACGTCTACACACACCAACACCCAGCTTCCAGCTCCCTCTATCAGTTGAAGAGATGATGACAGCACAGTTAAATACACTGACCACTGTCCTGTCACACACACACACACACACACACACACACCGTAGCCCTCCCTCCCCTTGTTAACACAGTTGGACCTTGTTTGTTTTGGTTACAATGTATCTGTTCTCCGTTTTCACTACCAGTCAAATAGTGTTAGATATACAGTATATCACTGTGTGTGTAAAGGAAGATTTTGGGGGTCAGGGTTTGTTTACTGTCACAAGAAACAACTAGTGATTAGACATGAATTATTAAACAAAGATCATTACTGACCCACCATACAGACATGTCCTGACAATGTGGTGTGTTGAAGTTGTGGGTGGTTTTATCAGGGCATTAGCTCTTTGAATGTTTTCTATCCGTATCACCAAGAAAGCGGAAGGAGAGAGCGAGAGCTAAACGTCTGACCCACATGCCCAGCTCCTTGTTGTTTTATTATTCTTTTGACGGTTGCGTTGAGAAGGTGTTGAAAGATTGAACCGAACATGAAAGACGACGACCGTCAAGTTTCCTTTCCTGACCAAATTGCCGATTTAAACTCACTCAGGGCCGCCTTGGCGTTTCAGCTGCGGTTTATTGAATTGTTTAGACTGACACCTTTGACCATAACACTGCTCAAAGGGAGGAAATGTGTGAGTTATATCATGATAAATGCCTTCACTTCCCTCCCTTCTCATTCCTCTCCTCCACCGAGCTGACTGCCAGAAACAGCAGCTGTTCTATAGGGCTGCTATGTATACCAGCTGACTGCTCCTTGTTCAGGCTCACTCAACATAATATTATACAGACATAATTGGTGATGAGGGCGGAAGGGGCTAAATGAATCTTTAATATCTCATTCTCTTTCTCACTGTTCCTTCATTTACCCCTCTGTCCATCCACACTGACTTATGTGTAACGTCATGTGCATAGAGTAACAGTATGTGGTTTCTGTGTTGTTGCTAATGTCCCAGTATGTGGTTTCTGTGTTGTTGCTCATGTCCCAGTATGTGGTTTCTGTGTTGTTGCTCATGTCCCAGTTTGTGGTTTCTGTGTTGTTGCTCATGTCCCAGTATGTGGTTTCTGTGTTGTTGCTCATGTCCCAGTATGTGGTTTCTGTGTTGTTGCTCATGTCCCAGTATGTGGTTTCTGTGTTGTTGCTCATGTCCCAGTTTGTGGTTTCTGTGTTGTTGCTCATGTCCCAGTATGTGGTTTCTGTGTTGTTGCTCATGTCCCAGTATGTGGTTTCTGTGTTGTTGCTCATGTCCCAGTATGTGGTTTCTGTGTTGTTGCTCATGTCCCAGTATGTGGTGTCTGTGTTGTTGCGCACGTCCCCGGTATGTGGTTTCTGTGTTGTTCCTAATGTCCCAGTATGCGGTTTCTGTGTTGTTTCTAATGTCCCAGTGTTTGTGTTTCAGGAGTGGCAGAACTCTATCCAGAAGAACGCAGGCTTGGCCTTCATCGAGCTGGTCAACGAGGGCAGGTACGTTTTCTGACACGCACGCGGACACACACTGTCCCACTGACCCACTCCGACCATCACCACTTCATTATGTCCCACTCTGGCCGATCCATAGCGCGGCCCCTGGCCCTCGAGGCTCCAGGCCCTCACGGTCACCATTAGGGCCTCTATTGAAGAGAGAAATCCATACTGG
This sequence comes from Oncorhynchus mykiss, assembly GCF_013265735.2. Taxonomy (NCBI): domain Eukaryota; kingdom Metazoa; phylum Chordata; class Actinopteri; order Salmoniformes; family Salmonidae; genus Oncorhynchus; species Oncorhynchus mykiss. Next base: position 12,128,678 of record NC_048583.1, on the reverse strand, counting down.
AGTAAAGAGGATCTGTGGAACTGAGGGGAGCCGTATAGAGTTCAAGGCTCTGTCAATACCTGCCTGTCCCGGAGGGAGGGACTGACGGAGGACGGGTGACAGGGGTGACTGCAATCCCTGACTCCTCATGACGCTTGGGAAATCTCCCATCTTCCTTGTCCCTCTCCATGTCCCTTCTGCTGTCCGTACTATCCAGGATCAGCATCCCCATATCACTCCTGGGACCAAACAACTCCCATCAATTTGGAGTTAGAGGTCCTGGATTTACATTAACGATCCCCCGGGCTGGAGAATTACCGAACGCTAATCTAGGATAATGTTAATGCATCCACTGATGGATTTCCTCACACACACACACACACACACACATACATACACAAGCTCACACACACAAGTAGTAAGAAGAGGAGGAGACAAAGGAGGAGGAGAGAATCGAAGAGAGAGAAGGAGAGGAAGAAGAGGTGGAAGAGAAGCAGAAGGAGGGAAGGAGTAGGATAGAGGAGGAAGAAAAGTGGAAGGATTAGAGGATGAGGAGGTTGTAATCCACTCCAGAGAGGCTGCTTTGTAATCTAGAACTGGGTCTCAGTGAAAGCCTGTTGATTTGCAATGGGGGGGCTGTAACACTATACCCCATCAACTCCCTGTTTAGAGGTGTGTATGTATGTGTGAGAGGTGTGTGTGTGAGCGGTTTGGGTGTAAGAAGTATGTGTGACTGTCCAAGTGTGCGCACGTACTATATTCGTGGGTGTGTGTGTATGTATGCTTGTGTGTGTCTGTACATGGTTTTATGTGTGTGTGTCTGCCTATGTGTGAAAGAGTGTAGAGTAAGGCGTCATAAAGAGAGTGTTGAGGTTATTGATGGCTGGGCCAGGGGCCGGGGGTTGGAGAGGCTACCGAGACCCAGGCACCTCCGCTCCCCCGCTGCCCTGCTCTGAAACAGCAGGCTTGGGTTACAGGCCCCAGGCCCGGCCCCTAGCCTGTTATTGTTCCACTTTGCACAGGCCTGACCTCTGGGGCCAGTGAGTGGCCTCTCTGGCCCCTATACACGCACATACACGCACACACAGACGCACACACACACACATTAATGTTTTATTAGCTTAGATAAGAGGAAGGGCTACAGCAAAGGGCTACAGGAAGGGCTACACCCCCTGTGTCAGATGCATATCATTATCAAATCAATTAGCGCATGTAAGGTCCCTGTTAAAAGGATTTTGTGTGTGTGTGTGTCTTGACCTAATCACATTTCCTGCTCATTTTGCATGCTTAATTTTCCTCTTTTTATGTATGTTAAAGGGGAGGTCTTCAATTGTATGTATGTTAAAGGGTTATTAAAGGGGAGGTCATCAATTTTATGGATGTTATACGGTAAATGGGAGGTCTTCCATTTTATGGATGTTATACGGTAAATGGGAGGTCTTCCATTTTATGGATGTTATACGGTAAATGGGAGGTCTTCCATTTTATGGATGTTATACGGTAAATGGGAGGTCTTCCATTTTATGGATGTTATACGGTAAATGGGAGGTCTTCCATTTTATGGATGTTATACGGTAAAGGGGAGGTCTTCAATTTTATGGATGTTATACAGTTATTAAAGGGGAGGTCTTCCATTTAATGGATGTTATACAGTTATTAAAGGGGAGGTCTTCCATTTTATGGATGTTGTACGGTTATTAAAGGGGAGGTCTTCCATTTTATGGATGTTGTACGGTTATTAAAGGGGAGGTCTTCCATTTTATGGATGTTATACGGTAAAGGGGAGGTCTTCCATTTTATGGATGTTGTACGGTTATTAAAGGGGAGGTCTTCCATTTTATGGATGTTATACGGTAAAGGGGAGGTCTTCAATTTTATGGATGTTATATGGTAAAGGGGAGGTCTTCCATTTAATGGATGTTATACAGTTATTAAAGGGGAGGTCTTCCATTTTATGGATGTTGTACGGTTATTAAAGGGGAGGTCTTCCATTTTATGGATGTTGTACGGTTATTAAAGGAGAGGTCTTCCATGTTCAGGGACTGCAGCACTCATATTGTAGCACATTGTGAGAGCTTGTTTGTGCAGTGTGTATGGTGTATGAAAACCTGATTGAACAGCTTTCAACCTATCACCTATTAGTCAATGAATTCACTTTGTTTGACCACTTATACAAAAAATATTATTATTTAGTGTCTTCCACCAGTTTTATTACATCTTAATCCGAACATAATTCAATTATTCAAATCAGTAATCATTTTTTCCACAGGTTACAGATTGATACAGTTCTGTTGATGGTATGATTTGTCTTCCTCTGTCCTTCCTCTCTCTCAGGCTACTGAGCCACACCATGAAGGACCACCTGGTGCGGGTGGCCAATGAGGCTGAGTTCATCCTGAGCCGACAGAGAGCCGAGGACATCCACAAACACGCTGAGTTTGAGGTAAAATACAGTCTGGGCCAGGAAACTGACTAACATGAAACTAGCACATTAAATCCAAAATGGAGTCTAGATTTAAGCTCGGGTGAATGATTGAGGAGAATAGACCAGGCAGCTGGTAAACAAGAGAACATACTTGATCCAAAATGGCTCCTTACATAATATAGGAATTTGAAATTACCCAGGCTGGTGCAGGTAGCCAGCAAACAGGAAAATCCATTCAATCCAAAATGGAGTCCTGATTTTAGCTTGAGGGGGGAATGAGGGGGGAAAACTTAACAATGAACCGATAACTTCCAACCCCTTTCATGACCCTCGTATCTTGGAACAGAAACATAGTCCTCATTTATTTATCCTTTCCATGTCTTTTTGTGAGAGCAGCAGGAGTTATTTTAGTATATTTGTAGCTTTAAGCAGATCCCATTAAGCTGAGGTTGATAGGATAGGTTTATAGTTAAATATTTTCATGTGCTGTCTGGCCATATTGAACAAAAACAGCTCAGAATGTAACACCCAGCGAGGGGGTATAAAGTCCTCTATATACATACACACACACACACACACACACACACACACACACACACACACACACACACACACACGGTTGTCTGTCAAGTCATTACAGACCTGTCATAGCAACCTAGAGAACAAATGTTGTATTTTCAAAGACAACCCCAACATGTATAATAACATCTTACACTGGAGTGTCCGGCTGTAGTTTACGTTTGGCACGGCATCCTAGCCAAACAGCCTCCATGTTCATTTATCCCCGTACCTCCCGGCCTAGTGCCAGCCTCCACCCTCCTCCTTCATCCCTCTCTCCTGATCTCTCTGAATCATTTCCTGCCCTGCTGAGAGCCTGTCTGTTATAGTCCCGCTGGGGGAGTATTTCCACAGTGACAGGAATACAGCATCCTCCCCTCCACCCTCCTCCTTCATCCCTCTCTCCTTCTCTGTCTCAGTCCTGATCTCTCTGAATCATTTCCTGCCCTGCTGAGAGCCTGTCTGTTATAGTCCCGCTGGGGGAGTATTTCCACAGTGACAGGAATACAGCATCCTCCCCTCCACCCTCCTCCTTCATCCCTCGCTCCTCTGTCTCAGTCCTGAACTCTCTGAATCATTTCCTGCCCTGCTGAGAGCCTGTCTGTTATAGTCCCGCTGGGGGAGTATTTCCACAGTGACAGGAATACAGCATCCTCCCCTCCACCCTCCTCCTTCATCCCTCTCTCCTCTGTCTCAGTCCTGATCTCTCTGAATCATTTCCTGCCCTGCTGAGAGCCTGTCTGTTATAGTCCCGCTGGGGGAGTATTTCCACAGTGACAAGAATACAGCATCCTCCCCTCCACCCTCCTCCTTCATCCCTCTCTCCTTCTCTGTCTCCGTCCTGATCTCTCTGAATCATTTCCTGCCCTGCTGAGAGCCTCTCTGTTATAGTCCCGCTGGGGGAGTATTTCCACAGTGACAGGAATACAGCATCCTCCCCTCCACCCTCCTCCTTCATCCCTCTCTCCTTCTCTGTCTCAGTCCTGATCTCTCTGAATCATTTCCTGCCCTGCTGAGAGCCTGTCTGTTATAGTCCCGCTGGGGGAGTATTTCCACAGTGACAGGAATACAGCATCCTCCCCTCCATCCTCCTCCTTCATCCCTCTCTCCTGATCTCTCTGAATCATTTCCTGCCCTGCTGAGAGCCTGTCTGTTATAGTCCCGCTGGGGGAGTATTTCCACAGTGACAGGAATACAGCATCCTCCCCTCCACCCTCCTCCTTCATCCCTCTCTCCTTCTCTGTCTCAGTCCTGATCTCTCTGAATCATTTCCTGCCCTGCTGAGAGCCTGTCTGTTATAGTCCCGCTGGGGGAGTATTTCCACAGTGACAGGAATACAGCATCCTCCCCTCCACCCTCCTCCTTCATCCCTCTCTCCTTCTCTGTCTCAGTCCTGATCTCTCTGAATCATTTCCTGCCCTGCTGAGAGCCTGTCTGTTATAGTCCCGCTGGGGGAGTATTTCCACAGTGACAGGAATACAGCATCCTCCCCTCCACCCTCCTCCTTCATCCCTCTCTCCTTCTCTGTCTCAGTCCTGATCTCTCTGAATCATTTCCTGCCCTGCTGAGAGCCTGTCTGTTATAGTCCCGCTGGGGGAGTATTTCCACAGTGACAGGAATACAGCATCCTCCCCTCCACCCTCCTCCTTCATCCCTCTCTCCTTCTCTGTCTCAGTCCTGATCTCTCTGAATCATTTCCTGCCCTGCTGAGAGCCTGTCTGTTATAGTCCCGCTGGGGGAGTATTTCCACAGTGACAGGAATACAGCATCCTCCCCTCCACCCTCCTCCTTCATCCCTCGCTCCTCTGTCTCAGTCCTGAACTCTCTGAATCATTTCCTGCCCTGCTGAGAGCCTGTCTGTTATAGTCCCGCTGGGGGAGTATTTCCACAGTGACAGGAATACAGCATCCTCCCCTCCACCCTCCTCCTTCATCCCTCTCTCCTTCTCTGTCTCCGTCCTGATCTCTCTGAATCATTTCCTGCCCTGCTGAGAGCCTGTCTGTTATAGTCCCGCTGGGGGAGTATTTCCACAGTGACAGGAATACAGCATCCTCCCCTCCACCCTCCTCCTTCATCCCTCTCTCCTTCTCTGTCTCAGTCCTGATCTCTCTGAATCATTTCCTGCCCTGCTGAGAGCCTGTCTGTTATAGTCCCGCTGGGGGAGTATTTCCACAGTGACAGGAATACAGCATCCTCCCCTCCATCCTCCTCCTTCATCCCTCTCTCCTGATCTCTCTGAATCATTTCCTGCCCTGCTGAGAGCCTGTCTGTTATAGTCCCGCTGGGGGAGTATTTCCACAGTGACAGGAATACAGCATCCTCCCCTCCACCCTCCTCCTTCATCCCTCTCTCCTTCTCTGTCTCAGTCCTGATCTCTCTGAATCATTTCCTGCCCTGCTGAGAGCCTGTCTGTTATAGTCCCGCTGGGGGAGTATTTCCACAGTGACAGGAATACAGCATCCTCCCCTCCACCCTCCTCCTTCATCCCTCTCTCCTTCTCTGTCTCAGTCCTGATCTCTCTGAATCATTTCCTGCCCTGCTGAGAGCCTGTCTGTTATAGTCCCGCTGGGGGAGTATTTCCACAGTGACAGGAATACAGCATCCTCCCCTCCACCCTCCTCCTTCATCCCTCTCTCCTTCTCTGTCTCCGTCCTGATCTCTCTGAATCATTTCCTGCCCTGCTGAGAGCCTGTCTGTTATAGTCCCGCTGGGGGAGTATTTCCACAGTGACAGGAATACAGCATCCTCCCCTCCATCCTCCTCCTTCATCCCTCTCTCCTGATCTCTCTGAATCATTTCCTGCCCTGCTGAGAGCCTGTCTGTTATAGTCCCGCTGGGGGAGTATTTCCACAGTGACAGGAATACAGCATCCTCCCCTCCACCCTCCTCCTTCATCCCTCTCTCCTTCTCTGTCTCAGTCCTGATCTCTCTGAATCATTTCCTGCCCTGCTGAGAGCCTGTCTGTTATAGTCCCGCTGGGGGAGTATTTCCACAGTGACAGGAATACAGCATCCTCCCCTCCACCCTCCTCCTTCATCCCTCGCTCCTCTGTCTCAGTCCTGAACTCTCTGAATCATTTCCTGCCCTGCTGAGAGCCTGTCTGTTATAGTCCCGCTGGGGGAGTATTTCCACAGTGACAGGAATACAGCATCCTCCCCTCCACCCTCCTCCTTCATCCCTCTCTCCTCTGTCTCAGTCCTGATCTCTCTGAATCATTTCCTGCCCTGCTGAGAGCCTGTCTGTTATAGTCCCGCTGGGGGAGTATTTCCACAGTGACAGGAATACAGCATCCTCCCCTCCATCCTCCTCCTTCATCCCTCTCTCCTGATCTCTCTGAATCATTTCCTGCCCTGCTGAGAGCCTGTCTGTTATAGTCCCGCTGGGGGAGTATTTCCACAGTGACAGGAATACAGCATCCTCCCCTCCACCCTCCTCCTTCATCCCTCTCTCCTTCTCTGTCTCAGTCCTGATCTCTCTGAATCATTTCCTGCCCTGCTGAGAGCCTGTCTGTTATAGTCCCGCTGGGGGAGTATTTCCACAGTGACAGGAATACAGCATCCTCCCCTCCACCCTCCTCCTTCATCCCTCTCTCCTTCTCTGTCTCAGTCCTGATCTCTCTGAATCATTTCCTGCCCTGCTGAGAGCCTGTCTGTTATAGTCCCGCTGGGGGAGTATTTCCACAGTGACAGGAATACAGCATCCTCCCCTCCACCCTCCTCCTTCATCCCTCTCTCCTTCTCTGTCTCCGTCCTGATCTCTCTGAATCATTTCCTGCCCTGCTGAGAGCCTGTCTGTTATAGTCCCGCTGGGGGAGTATTTCCACAGTGACAGGAATACAGCATCCTCCCCTCCACCCTCCTCCTTCATCCCTCTCTCCTCTGTCTCAGTCCTGATCTCTCTGAATCATTTCCTGCCCTGCTGAGAGCCTGTCTGTTATAGTCCCGCTGGGGGAGTATTTCCACAGTGACAGGAATACAGCATCCTCCCCTCCATCCTCCTCCTTCATCCCTCTCTCCTGATCTCTCTGAATCATTTCCTGCCCTGCTGAGAGCCTGTCTGTTATAGTCCCGCTGGGGGAGTATTTCCACAGTGACAGGAATACAGCATCCTCCCCTCCACCCTCCTCCTTCATCCCTCTCTCCTCTGTCTCAGTCCTGATCTCTCTGAATCATTTCCTGCCCTGCTGAGAGCCTGTCTGTTATAGTCCCGCTGGGGGAGTATTTCCACAGTGACAGGAATACAGCATCCTCCCCTCCATCCTCCTCCTTCATCCCTCTCTCCTGATCTCTCTGAATCATTTCCTGCCCTGCTGAGAGCCTGTCTGTTATAGTCCCGCTGGGGGAGTATTTCCACAGTGACAGGAATACAGCATCCTCCCCTCCACCCTCCTCCTTCATCCCTCTCTCCTTCTCTGTCTCAGTCCTGATCTCTCTGAATCATTTCCTGCCCTGCTGAGAGCCTGTCTGTTATAGTCCCGCTGGGGGAGTATTTCCACAGTGACAGGAATACAGCATCCTCCCCTCCACCCTCCTCCTTCATCCCTCTCTCCTTCTCTGTCTCAGTCCTGATCTCTCTGAATCATTTCCTGCCCTGCTGAGAGCCTGTCTGTTATAGTCCCGCTGGGGGAGTATTTCCACAGTGACAGGAATACAGCATCCTCCCCTCCACCCTCCTCCTTCATCCCTCTCTCCTTCTCTGTCTCCGTCCTGATCTCTCTGAATCATTTCCTGCCCTGCTGAGAGCCTGTCTGTTATAGTCCCGCTGGGGGAGTATTTCCACAGTGACAGGAATACAGCATCCTCCCCTCCACCCTCCTCCTTCATCCCTCTCTCCTTCTCTGTCTCAGTCCTGATCTCTCTGAATCATTTCCTGCCCTGCTGAGAGCCTGTCTGTTATAGTCCCGCTGGGGGAGTATTTCCACAGTGACAGGAATACAGCATCCTCCCCTCCACCCTCCTCCTTCATCCCTCTCTCCTTCTCTGTCTCAGTCCTGATCTCTCTGAATCATTTCCTGCCCTGCTGAGAGCCTGTCTGTTATAGTCCCGCTGGGGGAGTATTTCCACAGTGACAGGAATACAGCATCCTCCCCTCCACCCTCCTCCTTCATCCCTCTCTCCTTCTCTGTCTCCGTCCTGATCTCTCTGAATCATTTCCTGCCCTGCTGAGAGCCTGTCTGTTATAGTCCCGCTGGGGGAGTATTTCCACAGTGACAGGAATACAGCATCCTCCCCTCCACCCTCCTCCTTCATCCCTCGCTCCTCTGTCTCAGTCCTGATCTCTCTGAATCATTTCCTGCCCTGCTGAGAGCCTGTCTGTTATAGTCCCGCTGGGGGAGTATTTCCACAGTGACAGGAATACAGCATCCTCCCCTCCACCCTCCTCCTTCATCCCTCTCTCCTTCTCTGTCTCAGTCCTGATCTCTCTGAATCATTTCCTGCCCTGCTGAGAGCCTGTCTGTTATAGTCCCGCTGGGGGAGTATTTCCACAGTGACAGGAATACAGCATCCTCCCCTCCACCCTCCTCCTTCATCCCTCTCTCCTTCTCTGTCTCCGTCCTGATCTCTCTGAATCATTTCCTGCCCTGCTGAGAGCCTGTCTGTTATAGTCCCGCTGGGGGAGTATTTCCACAGTGACAGGAATACAGCATCCTCCCCTCCACCCTCCTCCTTCATCCCTCTCTCCTTCTCTGTCTCAGTCCTGATCTCTCTGAATCATTTCCTGCCCTGCTGAGAGCCTGTCTGTTATAGTCCCGCTGGGGGAGTATTTCCACAGTGACAGGAATACAGCATCCTCCCCTCCATCCTCCTCCTTCATCCCTCTCTCCTGATCTCTCTGAATCATTTCCTGCCCTGCTGAGAGCCTGTCTGTTATAGTCCCGCTGGGGGAGTATTTCCACAGTGACAGGAATACAGCATCCTCCCCTCCACCCTCCTCCTTCATCCCTCTCTCCTTCTCTGTCTCAGTCCTGATCTCTCTGAATCATTTCCTGCCCTGCTGAGAGCCTGTCTGTTATAGTCCCGCTGGGGGAGTATTTCCACAGTGACAGGAATACAGCATCCTCCCCTCCACCCTCCTCCTTCATCCCTCTCTCCTTCTCTGTCTCCGTCCTGATCTCTCTGAATCATTTCCTGCCCTGCTGAGAGCCTGTCTGTTATAGTCCCGCTGGGGGAGTATTTCCACAGTGACAGGAATACAGCATCCTCCCCTCCATCACTACCTTCATTCCCCCCTCCTTTCTCAAGACCCTGGCAGTACTTAAACCTGCAGACAGCCCACAGAACTGCTGGTCTGAAGGGCCGACTGTCTCAACCCCCCGTCCCTCCACCCTCACTCGCCCCCTTACCGTAGTTGTAAAATGTTCTGCTTTCTTTAAGGTTCAAGGCAGGGTCTCTCCTACAGAATGAAAAAAAGCCCTCATGACTGTTTAAAGCAAACTGTTGAGGGGGTGGAAAGGAAAGAATGTCGATGGTTTGCTTCAGGTTGGTTGGTTGCCTCGGTTCGTTTGAATGTTTGCTCCCATGTTCTTCTAGCTTGTGTCCCAAATAGCACCCTATTCCCTATTTAGTGCACTACTTTTGACCAGGGCCCATAGAGGGAATATGGTGTGATTTGGGATGCATACCCTAGTAGAGTCGGCATATCTATCTGACTGGCAACAGCAGTACACACTGTCCACCTCCTTTCCACCCACCGGCCTCACCCTGTCAATCATTTCCTCGGGAGGTGTGTTCTGACTCGACCAGTCGTCCAATCATCGTTATTGCGGGGCAGGCAGACCCGGGTGTTTATGCCGATTTCTGACGCTTGACACTCACAGCCTATTTGGCGAGGCTAACACTCCACACACAGGGCGTGTGTGTGTGTGTGTGTGTGTGTGTGTGTGTGTGTGTGTGTGTGTGTGTGTATATGTGTGTCAGACAGCTGTGTGAACAACAGCAAGATAGAGGAGTGGAGAGGAGGAGGGGCCTGAGGCACAGCAGACAGTTGGCAGTTCCATAAGAACACAGCACAGGGCTCACAAACTAGCCTCTACCTCACTCTGCCCTGAGGTTATGAACAGGAGTGGTGTCTGAGTCCGTGTCCCCATCACTCCCCATTTCGTCCCTCAAACTCACCATGATTAGGCCATGTTATGTTCTCTCAGCCGAGCGAGGGCCAGGATATGTCTGCACCGATGGAAACACACACACACACACACACACACCAGGGGCTGTCCCCAGCTCTCCAATTCTATCTAATTGGCCCACGTAGTGTAGCTGATGTTCCTGTCCGCATCACTAGTCCCTCTCATCCTATCATCTGTCTCCCTCTGGCACTGAGGAGTCCTTTAGGAGGAAACATCCTTAGACTGGATCCTACTCCGATATACTGTAATGAAAGCAAAAGGAACACATTGTGTCGTTACATTGGACCTATTTTTCCCACATCGTCCTACAAGAGGGCCTAGTTAGTGTCTCCGTTTTCTCTCCATCGTCTTCCAAGCAGGCCCAGTTGTTTTTCTGGTTACTTGTGTGTGTGTGTGTGGTAGTCTTTGACAGTACCGTTGAGTTACAGAATGAGGATGTGTCTGACGGGCCTCAAAGACAGCCAAGGACATCATTGTTTCCTGTTCCTGTATTATTTAGTAGCTACAGTCCCCGGTTGTCTCCAGTAAAACCACAGTGGTGGAGAAAGAATACGTTTTAACAGGCTGAAATCTCATTCTATTCTGTTAGGGAGATAGTATTTGTGTTCTTGTAAATGGGTGTGAATCCACTCATTAACCCTTAATAGATGTAGTATTGGGTACATATGTACCACATCTGTTTTGTTTTGTTTGTTTCTTATGTGAAAGCCATTGGATTGGGATTCTCTGTCCCAAGCACTGTGTGCAGGGACCTATTTCACTACGCAACCCACATATCGCACAGAGTGTTACAACTCTTTGTTGTATTTGTGTCCAACCACACCATCCTTCCTCTCAGCCCAATCAACTATAATCAGATACCCACTCACCACCGTAGCCAACTGTTAACTCTCTTTGTTCAAGACTGTTGTTTAGTATTCTCTCTCTGTTCTCTCCCCTCACCCCCTACAGTATAGCCAATCAACTTTAATCAGATACCCACCATAGCTAGGGCCAAATCTATGTTTCACAATTGAATTCCCCACTTAAATGTAGCCGCTCCTCTGTGACCTCTGGAAGAAGTGAGGCCCTGATAAGTGCAACCACTGATATTGCCGTATTGATTTTCCTCCATTCCGGCTCTGGCTTGAGCCCTCCTCGAGCCATCGGTTTCATGGTTTCATTTTGCACCGCCACCATAAAAATAACAGCCTCAATGAAACATGCCCCAGGGGAAAACAGTTTTCTTCGCTGTCATCAATTATTATTATTTTTTTTTAAATCAGTGTTTGTTCACCTGCTTCTCAGGTTTGCTGTTGGAGGACAGAAATAGAAACATGTTGGGGTGTGGCCGAGTGCATAAAGTAGGTGATTTGGTTGTGCCCTGACTGCCATTCCCTTCACTGTTTTAAAGAATCTTACAGCTGAAATGAATTGCACCTTTGGTGTCTTTCCTGTTGACTATCACCTGGGGAACAGAGTAGTCCTTCTCCACCCTGGCAGGGGTCTGGGACTAGGTCCTTTGGCAGTGGCTCTCTACCACTACAGACACGGACCGCGAAGGAAACGGCAGCCACCAGGAAAGTGAATTATTCAATAGATAAAAACAAATTTATGTTTGCTCCCTGTCAGAGTTCATATCCACGGGAAGGGTGTGATAGAGGAGCCACGTGATTTAGACACCCTTTGCTTTGGAGACTCGTAACATATGCTCTCTCTCGCTCTCTCTCCCCCATCCCTCTTTCTTTCTCTCTGTCTCTCTCTCTCTCTCTCTCTCTCTCTCTCTCTCTCTCTCTCTCTCTCCATCTCTCCATCTCTCTCTCTCTGAATTGAGTTATCTTTGGCCTGGAGAGTAAGTTATTATAGCGGGTTGAGGGTGACAGAGATGAAGATAACTGGAGGGGGAAATCCAATTACCTTTTAGTGTTCTCTATCTAATGGGATCCTTAACGTGGAAGAGATCTGCAGATCGCATGGCCACGGCCCTCCTACTACGATGAGAGAGAGTTTAGTTTTTTTACAGCATCCTTTCATTAAGGATGAAATGTGGTGGGTTGCAGGGCCACGAGAGCAGAGGAGGTCAGAGATACGGAAGACCCAGATCATTTATTTTATCTCACTCTTTCTTTTTTTATACCCCACGGTTGGTTCTTTAAGAGTGAGGAAGACCCAGGTCTTTTCTTTTAACCGCCTCTCCTTCTTTCTCTCTCTGACTTTCTTCCCCCCCCCATACCCAGTCGTTGATTCATCCCCCAACCGCTGTAATATACGACTAATTGAATTGACTCTCTCTCTAGATGCTATAAAAGCCGGGAGATCCAGCTAGCGATATCGCCGTAATTAGCGACTTAGCGTCATTGTCCCCCACTGTCTGGCTTGTAAGGCGATCCCTCTCTTCTCCTCTCGCCTCAGAGTTAATGACATTAACATTGAGCTGATGCTCATTATATTCCATCACGACAGCGTCGTTAGCACAACGCCCCCACACAGTGCACTGAGCTTACTCTTCCTCACAGATCACAGCCATGGACAGGACACACACAAAGAATTGACTGCACTCTTAACGTTTGAAACGCCATGGAACGGGAGGGCGACACAATTTACATTTTGAAGTGAAACAAAATGAACCTGATGGTTAAACATTTTTGCTATTTATAACACAAAAAACAAAGCCAACAGCCTATGTTTCAGTACTATAATGTAACCTGCTGTAAAGGAAGAAAGCTCTGTTCTGGTCAAGAACAAACACTGCCGTTTATAGGGTGCTTGGACCAAATGTGGTTATCTTCATAGGTCTATAAACCATCTGTTTCAGTTTGAGAGAATTCCACAACAAACTGTTTCAATGTCAGAGGATAGGTTGTGACCCCAATCTCCCATACCGTCTAGAAGAGCCCCCTGCAGGTCACCACTCTGGCTGTAGCCCGCCAGGCGTCAGGTGCCACCATCTGACACATTGTTTACAACGTATCAACACACAACACTCGCCTCTCTGACCGACAGTCTTCACCTGTCATAAGGTGGTCACAGCGTGGTTTATAGACGACAGCTATAGAGCTGGGAGAACAGCCATCTCACTATGGTGCTGGAGAGACCCTCTGGGTAATGCCGGGGAGGCTTGTTAGCTGTTATTAGTGGGATTCGTTTGTGGATTCAGTAGTTTAATTCGTATATTATGACAGGATAATGCAAGTAGATTCAACTACCCAGCAGTATTCTAAATCTCTGCCTACCTGTATTGATTTTAAGAAAGGCATTGATGTCAATGGTTAGGTACACATTGGTGCAACGACAGTGCTTCAATCACCCGTTTGGCGAAGTAGGCTGTGATTCAATGACAAATTAACAGGCACCGCATCGATTATATGCAACGCAGGACACGCTAGATAAACTAGTAATATCATCAACCATGTGTAGTTAACTTGTGATTATGTTAAGATGGAATGTTTGTTATAAGATAGGTTTAATGCTAGCTAGCACCTTACCTTGGCTTACTGCAGTCACGTAACAGGTAGTCAGCCTGCCACGCAGTCTCCTCGTAGAGTGCACTGTAATCGGCCATAATCCAAAAAGGCCGATTACGATTGTAATGAAAACTTGAAATCGGACCTAATTAATCGCCCATTCCGATTAATCGGTCGACCTCTAATACTTACCCAGCAGTATTCTATATCTCTGTCTACCTCTACCCTCAGAGAGAGAGTACTTACCCAGCAGTATTCTATATCTCTGTCAACCTCTACCCTCAGAGAGTACTTACCCAGCAATATTCTATATCTCTGTCTACCTCTACCCTCAGAGAGAGAGTACTTACCCAGCAGTATTCTATATCTCTGTCTATCTCTACCCTGAGAGAGAGAGTACTTACCCAGCAGTATTATATATCTCTGTCAACCTCTACCCTCAGAGAGTACTTACCCAGCAATATTCTATATCTCTGTCTACCTCTACCCTCAGAGAGAGAGTACTTACCCAGCAGTATTCTATATCTCTGTCTACCTCTACCCTCAGAGAGTACTTACCCAGCAGTATTCTATATCTCTGTCTACCTCTACCCTCAGAGAGAGTACCTACCCAGCAGTATTCTATATCTCTGTCTACCTCTACCCTCAGAGAGAGAGAGAGTACTTACCCAGCAGTATTCTGTATCTGTCTACCTCTACACTCAGAGAGAGAGTACTTACCCAGCAGTATTCTATATCTCTTGTCTACCTCTACCCTCAGAGAGAGTACTTACCCAGCAATATTCTATATCTCTGTCTACCTCTACCCTGAGAGAGAGAGTACCTACTCAGCAGTATTCTATATCTCTGTCTACCTCTACCCTCAGAGAGAGAGAGAGAGAGTACTTACCCAGCAGTATTCTGTATCTGTCTACCTCTACACTCAGAGAGAGAGTACTTACCCAGCAGTATTCTATATCTCTTGTCTACCTCTACCCTCAGAGAGAGTACTTACCCAGCAATATTCTATATCTCTGTCTACCTCTACCCTGAGAGAGAGAGTACTTACCCAGCAATATTCTATATCTCTGTCTACCTCTACCCTCAGAGAGAGAGAGTACTTACCCAGCAGTATTCTATATCTCTTGTCTACCTCTACCCTCAGAGAGAGTACTTACCCAGCAGTGTTCTATATCTCTGTCTACCTCTACCCTCAGAGAGAGAGAACTTACCCGGGAGAGGGGGAGAGAGAGAGTACTTACCCAGGAGAGAGGGGGAGAGAGACTAGTATCCCAGTGTCTGGCTCTTCTCTGTGTGTAATTAAGTCCCTAGGTGATGCCTCTTGCACCGCTCCTCACATCATTATCTTTGCCCAGCTGACCCAGAGCTGTGAATAGCACATATACGAGCACCTCCTCCCGACTCCCTAGTCCCCTTTACTACATGCAAACTGACACTTTAGTCTCTGGAGTAGGGCTCTTGCCTTGCCTACTATCTTTGTTATCCCATAGAGGGACATCATTTTATTGATTTCATTTTACTGAGGAGTTGGAGAGGAATTCTTGGAAAGGATAATTATGTGGTATAGTATTGAATAAGGCTGTGTATTCATCAAAATAAATATGTGGAATAAGCAGATTCTCAAGTGCAATTGAATGTATTTTTAAGGCAGACACAATCCTGATGTGGAGTTAAATGTGTTAAATGTACAGCACTAAAAGAAGAAAGGGCATGTCCTTGGTGCGTTCCTATTGTTATCTCTTCTGTTTGGAATCATTACTCTGCATCCAGACAACTAGCCGAGCGCTAGCCAGCGTTCCAGAAGAAGTGGATTATTTTTCATCTGCAGCGCCTCTGCCTTCATTTGACTATTTTTCACCCCGGAGAGGACAGTTAACAGGTGTGATTCGTCACGTGCTGGCGCGACCTTGGAGTGCTTCTGGAGTCAGAGTGGATGGAACCTTCAGCCCAGCTTAGACTAATGGTAGCTACTGATTGGAGCGGGGTTTGACACAGCTGCTGGTTTGAGCAGGGAGGGAAGGGGGGGGTGAGAGAGAATGGGAGATGGAACGAGAAGAGCGAGAGAGTGAAAGAGAGGAGAGGATGCCGCTGGGAGGAGAGATGAAGAGTCCTGCCAACTAGGCATTGTGACCAGTCCATTAAAAACCCACAGCAGCCACAGGCGAGGGACAGGAGAGAGGGATGAGAGAGATACTTTGATAAGTGTTGCGCCTGCGTTAACCTTGATGGCCACTATCGGGACGATGCATGCCTCTGGGATCTGTTTGGCTGGATGAGAGATTTTTTTTTCCTCAGCAGGAAAAATCAATACTCTGCGCGCGCGGCGTGACAAGGGCATCATTTCAGAATTGAAGTGGCTGTCAGACGTCGACATTCGATGACTTTTGTTCGCCGTTGTGCTTTTAGGCCTTCATTTTTCTCCTTGGTCTTTCTACACCCCCCCCCCCCCCCAACTCTTTGTCTGAGTTAACCTGATGGTGTTTTATGTGGCCGTTTTAAACTTGAGGGCAAGAGATCAAGTGCGAGGGGGAATCTTCTTCAGAAACCAATTGTTTCAGCATCTCTCTTTTGTCTAGTAACCCCTCCTCCCGTCGTTCTGTAAGGAATTCCTTATTCCTAGGAATATTTGCATTCCCTCTCAGAACACGACAAGGACACGCACCCCGGGCGGACAGTTTCCCCACTTTAAATGAGACCCTCTGGGGACGGCTTGTCGGCGGACGTGAGAAAATTGGAAGAGGAGAGCAAGACAACGAAGCGATAGCCGACCCCTCTGTGTGTCTCTAGCTGGCTTCTCTACTGCACCACACAATGTCAAGGCAGAGAGTACACATCAAGCATTGCTTTAATAAGATCCCACTGTTGTGTGTGTGTGTCGTCGCCCGTTTCTCCAGCAGAACCTTGAGCGCTTTGTGATGTCATGAAACAAGCGCCTTGAAGGCTGAGACAGTGTGGCACAGAAACATTTCAAGGTCCTCGGCTTTGTCACTCACTGTAAGTGATAAACACAGGCTTTATATCTGGTAATGAGGCCTGTATCCCCACTCACACCCTCATTATACTGGTGAACCCCTCAGGCCCTGATGGGAGAGCGTGACAACAACTACAGCATTTAGAGGGGGGTTGACAGCGTATTATTCTAGACGCAGAAACCTATGCCATATGTTCTGGCCTTTTGAATTGCACTCATGCAGTTGAGTCAGTGGATTTGTATCTGTGAGATGTGCTGGAATGCCTGACCCTCGTGTGTGTGTGTGATTTTTCATGTTGTCTTCTCATATCATTATCCTAGTGTAATTTAGCCAGTGGTTAGGCCTGTTTCCTTTCTAAATTACACAGACGTTTCTCTGGTTATTGACTTGAGCTTTGCGTGCATTGTCCGAGACACATCTCCATGTAATTTACTCGATTAATGCCAACCCATTATCAGTCTGTCTTCTCCGGGCACCTTTTTCCACCAGAGTAGGCGCCAGCGCCCGTCACCCTCCGACCCTGTCAGCCAGCTCATGTAATGGAAGGTGCTGCCCATGATTACACTGTCTCAAGTCATAAGGTCTCACGTCACGCCGTCCTCACACACACACACACACACACACACACACACACACACAGCTTCCTCACCTGCTCGCTCGCTCTCCAAAAGCCTGTCTTGTGCATTTTACCTCTGAATTCTGACTTCCTCGTTTGAATCTGGCTACCAGGTAGACTAGACATTGATCCTGATGTCTGAATCTGGCTACCAGGTAGACTAGACATTGATCTTGATGTCTGAATCTGGCTACCAGGTAGACGAGACATTGATCCTGATGATCCGTTTCTCTCAGTCAGTATCAGGATAGACCCTTCATGTGCCGTTTCCACCGTGGTAAAGGGGGCCTCCTCTGGTTTCTAATGGCACTAGGCCGTTCATGTTATTTTACTATTCCCTCCCGCTCACTTTGAAATTAGCAGAGGGGTGATGTGTTGAAAAGTGTTCCCTGACTCACTCAGTGCCCTTTGTTCTGTCAGCCTATTGGAAGAGTAGAGGATGGAGGTAGGTTTTTATGTAGTCATCTAGAGCTAGTAGGCTGAGTATGTAAGAACCAACCAGACCCTAGTAGTCTAATATCCTCTGTATGACGATTTCAGAGCAGTGGAACGACCCCCAGACTCTACACTCTGACATGTCTTTTCCACATCGTTTTACCCCCAAATGGAGGCCTAGTATTAATGGGCCTGTTATGTGTTCAGCTGTTTGCTTGTTATTTCAGAGGGGAGTCGCTCAGTGAAACTACTTCCCCTCGCCGCCGGGCCCGTTAGAAAAGCACACGTCACTATGGGGGACTAGGTGTTTGGGTCCGCGGTGAATGACCAGCGTGTTTACGATGATGTGTTTGAGCTGCAGCACTGCTGATTAGTAACGCAGAAGTCACACGTGAAGACCGGCTGGAAAGAACGTTTCTAGTTCTGTCCCGGCGTAAAGTATAGACACGCGGTCGGTCGTCTGTTCCAGGGGGATAACATACGTTTCACACATTCAGCACCATTCCCACTCCCTGTCCTCCCTTTACTGCTCTTCTTGCTTTCCACACACACACACACACACACATGCACACGCACGCACGCACATGCACACGCACGCACATGTTGGGCCATCAGGTCAAGGACCACTCTAATGCCCCACAAAGAGACGTAGATTGATAATTAGGGCCCAATAGCCCCTCCAGAATAGCCTTCCGGAATGTGATCCAGACCTATAGATTTCCTGTCAGGTATGAGAAGTCACCGTTCCAATTGGAGAGGAGGACCAATCATTATCAAGCACTTTAGTGTGTTTACTGGTTGCTAAGGTAACTGGTGAGGCAGGTAGCATTTGTAGAGCCGGGGATGTATGTGTGTGTTCTCCACCAATGGGCTGCCTTTTAGGTTCATTTCATTTGAGCATTGGGAATTGCATTAAGAGTTGCTGGTATTGATGCTGTTACGTTTCAGTATCCAATGGATGCACTGAAATCACAGTAATATGGCCGGGACTTTTGCCTGAGGTACTGTACATGATAGTAGCGTGTATTCCTCATTTCTTTGTTGCTTGTATTTCTACACTACGTGGCTAACGGCTGTTAGTGTATTCAAATGTTTCCAGTCAGTTATATATATTACTTTATTTTACAGTTTAACTCGGCTTTATATTTAGCTCATTTTATCTTAGCACTGAAGTGGAACATTTCAAGTCTGGCTGTTTTTTCCCCTCAGTATAGGTGTTATTGTATATACCATCTACTCTGAGTTCAAAGGCCATTTCTGATAACACACTCAGACAGAGAAAAATGAACCTCTGCTTCGTGATTCGGAGCCCTGGAGGCATTAGTAACTATAATGTCCGCTGTTATTAATCAACGTGACATAAGGGCCAGAAAATGACCCCAGATTTTGATTTGGTTTTACTCAAGGTAGCGTTTCTACACACACACACAGCTGCTAGAGCCTTACATTATGTTGTTTTACATGGTGTGTAGTAGCCTATACCATTTTCCCCAGAATACATGCTAGTTCCATAAATACAATATGAAGTCGCATACTATGTGTATGCCAGTTTTCTGTTCAGAATACATACCTCCTGGATTTCTCTTTAAATGTACTATAAAGGAGGTTGTATTGAGCACTGCACACACAATTCATTTGTAATGATGCTTACGTCATTGTGTTTTTGACAGAGAAGTTGACCTGTTGTCACGTTTTGTCTGTGACCCCCAGTCCCACTGTGCCCAGTACTCGGCTGAGAAGCGTGATGAGGAGAAGATGTGCGACCACCTGATCCGAGCGGCCAAGTACCGCGACCACGTGACAGCCACCCAGCTCATCCAGAAGATCGTCAACATCCTGACGGACAAACACGGTGCCTGGGGAAGCTCTGCCTTCAGGTAAAGGTCTACGTAGTTCTACAGTCTAGAGCAGGGGTTCTCCAACTGTTCCTGGAGCTCTATTGGGGGTGCGGGCTTTCGTTCCCGCCCAGCACTAACACACCTCATTCAACTAATCACATGATCTGTTTTTGGTCTTCATTCTAGTTGCACCTTCATCAGGTTCCACTCAGCACCATCACATGTTCAGTCTAAAGTACTGCGACTCTGTTCCAATCTCCATACAAACATACCAATTCAAATGAAGCAATGTATTGGGGAAATGGTCTGATTTTGCTGTTTTTTTTCCCCAGTGTCCTAACTTCCTGCCAAAACTTCACATAATAAGAACATTGGTATTGGTAATGGTAAAAAAAAGAGGATACACCTGACTTTTAAATGAGCCGTAGCTTTCCTTAGAGTACAACACATCCATTGAGACCACTGTAATGACTGTGTTCTCATCATCTCCCAGCCTCCCTCCTGGGAGTTAGTGATTGAGTTAGGTCCGCACCGGTACAAACGCTGAGGTATGGGATGCATGATACACTGACTTTGGACAGAGATGAAAGAGATTTAAACAAAACCTCCAGCCATTAAAACTATAGAAAAGCTTAGAAAGCTCAATGTTGGTTTCAACAAAACAGGCCAGTTAGAAGTCAATGGGGGTATTCCCTAATGATGGCCTGTGCTGTTTGTGTGCTGGCAGGTTGGGTACAGTATATAATGGTTGGAGAGTCAGCCTGCTGTTGGTCAGTTGGTTCCCTCTTGTTAGTCTGAATTGACTCTCCTGAGACTCGTCTGTGTGTGAGCTCAGTTTGCGGTTTCTCTTACACCAGGGGCTCAGGGGGTCTCTCTCTCTCCCTCTCTCTCTCTCTCTCTCCTTTCCCCACATTTTTTAGATTTTATTCTCTGGTCTCTTAGATTTTTGCCTCCCATGAGTATCTTTCTTTCTCTCCCTATCTTTCTCTCTCCTTCTCTTCTTTCTCTCCTTCTCTATGCTTTGATCTTAGCGAGCCCAGTGATGTTATGGAGAGGCAATATTAAATATACACACTCTTCTCTCTTTCTCCCTCTCTCTCCTCTCTCTTTCTCTCTCTCTCTCTTTCTCCCGCTCTCTCTCTCTCCTCTCTCTTTCTCTCTCTCTCTCTTTCTCCCGCTCTCTCTCTCTCTCCTCTCTTTCTTTCTCTCTCTCTCTCTCTCTCTCTCTCTCTCTCTCTCTCTCTCCTCTCTCTCTCTCTCTCCTCTCTTTCTCTCTCTCTCTTTCTCTCTTGCGCTCTCCTCTCTCTCTCTCTCTCTCTCTCTCCTCTCTCTCTCTCTCTCCTCTCTTTCTCTCTCTCTCTTTCTCTCTTGCGCTCTCCTCTCTCTCTCTCTCTCTCTCTCGCTCTCTCTCTCTCTCTCTCTCTCTCTCTCTCTCTCTCTTCCTCTCTCTGTATATTCACACAACAAGGCCAAGCTATTTGCTATGCACCTCCGCAGCCCAGAGAGACTCTCCCTTCCCCATTACCGTGCCTTTCTTTCATTGTGTTATTGTGCTGCTACAGTATTGATGGTTTTCCTAATGGCTGCCGATGGGCCAGGCTGGGAGCAGGGAGTGTCTGGCACCGGGCCTGGTAGCCGGGCCCAAGCTTTTAATAAATCACAATCAGACTTGTGCCATTGCATCAATATTTTGGGTCAATTACCGAGAAGGTCAGGTGGCGCAGCTCTGGGACGGGGACCCCATGCAGGCAGCAGTATGTGGGGGGAGGTGTAAGGGGGGGTGCTAGCGCCACAGAAAACACAGAGAAAGGGAGCAATGGATACGATACAGACTGTTCACACACAGTCACACGCACACAACACAGAGAGACGGACACGCACGCACTCAGACTAAAACATGTGGGTGCTGCAACATTACAGCAAACAAGTGAGGGCGTGAGCGAGGACCCACACACGTCTTTTCTATCAGCGGTGGTGAAAATGAAATCTGGGAGCAACAAAGGCTACATGCAGCCATGATCACGACCTTCACGAGCTCCTATAAAGACCTATTCCCCAAAGTTTCTATTCAATAAAGGGGCCGAAAATGAAAATATTATTTTTCTCACAGAACAGGCTGATGGGAATTGTTGTTTTCCTCACGGCAGGCATCTAATATCATCTGACACGCCGTGACCCGCCTGAATGCAATTTGTGTCTTAATATCCAGCTTACACCAGCCCTGGCCCCTGGAGACGTGAGGTGTTAGGTGGTTTTCTCTCTTCTCATTTTCTCTCCTCTCTCTCTCTTTTCTTTTCTTTTCTCTCTCTCCCTCTGCTATTTCCTTCTCTCTCTCTCTTTCTCTCTCTCTCACTCCTTTATTCCTCCGCCTCTCTCTCCATTGTACTGGAACGTCTCGGGGGAGTCTCCCTCCAACAAAGGGAAGTAACCCTTATTTTCTGTTCTGAGATCTGCCCTTGGCCGTCATTGGCGTGCACACACACACACACACACACACACACATGTCATTACGTGCACTGAGGGACAGGACAGACAGACAGAGAATGCTACCTGTTCATCGTTACATTACAGTCACATCCTCTGGAGACTCTGGTGTACAACACGCCAGCAGCCTGA
Source organism: Oncorhynchus mykiss (assembly GCF_013265735.2). Classification (NCBI taxonomy): domain Eukaryota; kingdom Metazoa; phylum Chordata; class Actinopteri; order Salmoniformes; family Salmonidae; genus Oncorhynchus; species Oncorhynchus mykiss. The sequence continues at coordinate 12,106,670 of NC_048583.1, read as the reverse complement.
TCCAAGACCACAGACACAACGTGAATAACCAGCTCTGAGGTGGCCACAGATGAAGCGACTGGCAGCACTCATTACTTTCCTCATTTTTTTTTCTGGAGCGAGTGAGCGGCCCGACAGAGCATCTAGGCGGCGTTGGTGTTTATTTGGGTCAGGAGACAAGTCATCTTTCATGTATATGACACCCGGCAAAGTGGCCGGACAGAGAGAGGGAGAGAGATGAGGACGGAGAGAGAGAGAGAGATGAGAGGTAGATGATGGAGACCGGTAGAGCGATGTCTCGGAGGACACACTCCCCTTTCCTCAACGCCCTCCTTCATTACATCCTAATAAGCTGACTAATGTACCATGGAAATTCATTCTGGATGCTGAGGAGGAGGGAGAAGAGAGAGAAGGTATAGCAGAGAGAAGGTATAGCAGAGAGAAGGTATAGCAGAGAGAAGGCAGGGGAGAAAAAATAAGGGAGAAATGAGGAGAGGAGAAGGTACTGTAGCTGCACTGAGGAGGTACAATGTGGGAGGGGGAGAGAGTGTGGGAGGGGGAGAGAGTGTGGGAGGGAAAGCACAGTGTTTGAGGGGAGAGAGAGTACAAGTTCAGGTTTAGAGTAGTAGTTAGTGTTGGGTTTTCTGCCAAATGTGTAACATGGTGATGATTATTGGACATTAGGGGATGTTTGAAGTTGCACCACCTCTGTTTCTCCTCCTCTTAATCAATCTCTTCCTCATCTCCCTTTCCCCTCTATCTCCCTCTAACTCTCCAACCCTCTCCCTTCCTTTCTCTCTCCCTCTCCCCCTTTCTCTTTTAATTTGTTCTACCTCCCTCCCTTTAAGCAGCTCATCCTTCTCCACCGTGTTGTAATGGAACAGCCGTAGGCTAGAGCCTTCCCAGCCGTAGGGACATCCATCTTTGTTGTGTGTCACGCTCTCTCGCCGCCCGGCAAAAAAAAATCTTTGTGATGCGCACTCCAATTTTTCTTCAGTAAATCAAATCTTCCCTTCCTTCAGAAAGATGAATGCTCCGGGGTTGGGGTGTTACAGAAAAAATCAATTCTGGCAAAATTGAAACAGTATGCCTCTGCATCGATCTGGCCTTGTGAGATGGAAACTAACAGCTTTGTAACTGTTCCCAGGACAGTTAGCTGACCTGTAATGGACAAACTGTCAATATTAGCATCACTGTTTTATCTTGTAGTATGTCATTGCTCCACCAGAACCATCAGGGTGAAATAGAAGAATTCTAGGCTTTACTCTGACAGGAAGATGGGGTTGATGCTGTTCTCTCATCTACTAATTCTATATGGGGACAATCGACCAGTTTCCTTTGTGTACAACACACCATAGCCATTGTGCTATTGTTGAACCTGAGAAGGGGATTTGTTACCCATCTAAGGGAGATTGATCCGGTTTTATTATTTTGTGTAATTTTGTAAATGGTGTTTTTACATTTTATTTTATTTTATTATAGAGCTCTGGCTGATTAGTGTATTATTAGGGAAAAGAGTGCAATTTGGAATGCACCCTGAGTCTCACTGTTCGTAGAATACAACATAACACACTCCTCCAGAGTGAGTCTGTAGCACGCATCCTACAGAAACAAAGGACCTGTATACACTCCACTAACCCCTGCTCTTCTCCAGCCCAACACACCCACACACCACGCATACACACACACACACACACACACACACACACACACACACACACACACACACACACACACACACACACACACGCGCATACGTACCTCTGTCTTGCATTGTCTACCAGTCATAAAATGAATAAATAATAACCTTGGCATTTGCCACAGACAAATTTCAGCCAATCATCAGTCCTTGATTACGCACACGCATGCACACACAGAGAGAGAGAGAGAGCCACACACACTCAAACACAACACACGGTGAGCCTCCTTCATTGACAGGAAAAATAGGTCACAATTCCCATGGAAACGTATACAGCCTATAGCTGATTGACTTGTTCTACATACACTATGATACATTTTCCAGGTCCGTCCAGCTGCATCGTTGATTCGTATTGAATGTTAATGGGTCGTACAGTGCAGCTGGGCTGAGATTGTTTAAGGGAGAAACTGAATGAGGAAGTTGGGACACTGGCCTGTCAATGAGGATTGTTACAATCAGGACCTAGATCATCAATGTTTATCCCAGGATGTCTGGGAAGACACACACACACACACACACGATGAGTCATCTGTAATGTTTGCCTGGAGAAGGTGCAGAGCATGTTCTCAAGTGCTTGTTTGTGTTCTGTAAAACTCAGAGGCCCTCGGTCCTATCTGTTGATCAGTTTCCCATAGCAGAGTTCAGGGACTAGAATAAACACCAGACCAGGATTTGAAATCTACCCTAATCCTGATACCTATCTGTTGTATACGTCTCATAATCCATAGCAGTACATCATTGTTGTCAAGGCTGGCAAAAAGCTGGACGTTCTATTGAATTAGTTTGAATAAAATGTCACGGTAGGATTATAATCTGTGTGGAAATGTTATGGTGATTGTATCAGGGCGGTAGGCCAATAAGACAATGACCTTTTTAGCACTTAAGTGCTTTTGTAATGGCTTACAATTTAGTTACGCGGTCACAATGTAACATCATGCTCTGAGACCTACCACTGCATTTCCAGCGTTTGTTAGCATCTTTAGCTGCGGTGACTTCAATGGTGTTAATGTTTTTTGCTTTGCTTATAAACACTAGAGGGCCCGTGATACAAACATGCGTGCTGACCCAGACCCAGCATGCCGTGCAGAGCTAGCACAGCTGTCGGACAACGGCGCTACTCTACAACATCCGCCTTCCGTTCTCTCTCCTAGCTGAATTGATCGTTGTTTTCTTTAGGCTTAGCTCTGTCCGAGGCCTACTCCAAAATCAATTAGCCCCAGGAGAAAGTTAGAGTTGAGCGAAGGTGCTGCCCCGGACATCCATCTGCAGTCGGTTTTAAGCCGTAAACAGTTTTTACTGTAAACAACGAGGGTTTAGAAGAAAGCCGAGACGTCAATGATGCTCATCTTTAGTAAATGAGACGGTCGCTATCGGGAGGGGAAATCTGGAGCGGCGAGCCTTAAACGGATTTAAAGTGAAACCCTCGGCCTCGTTCATCACGCCGCGTGTCTGGGATTATTATTATTATTTTTTTTTTATGTGGTGACATGTAGGAGGAGGGATGTTCTCCAAATCTCCAAATCTCCAGAGAGGAGCATGTTAAAGTTTGACAGGCCAACATTCCATACATTATATAAAATGATGCGTATCTGTTCTGCACGGCCCTACCGTGCAGGCGTGATGTCAAGGGTTATGGATAGGAATTAGAATATGCCCTAATGATAACATTTGCTTCTAACTGTGTTTACAGTACAGTGGCTGGGCTTGTAAGAAATAGTAACAACGTGTCATGGTGGAACGTATTAACGGTTGATGCTGTCCATATGTTACTTACCATGGACGGCTAACGGTTAAACAAGCCTCATCGCAGGATCGAGGAATGAAACTGATGCTCTCACTCTTTAGGGATCAAAGGTTTAAGGGATTTAGTACAGGATAATGTGGCTATTAGTTCTGTTCTGAGACAGGTATTTAGGAGTGATTTGGGTGAATTCAATCTTCAGTGTTTAGTGTAGAAAACAGTTTATTTTGCAGGTGTGTCTCCTGAAGTACACTGATCTTACCTCCTCTCCCTCTCATCTCCCTCTCCTCTCCCTCTCCTCTCCCTCTCCATCCCCCTCTCCATCCCCCTCTCCATCCCCCTCTCCATCCCCTCTCCATCCCCCTCTCCATCCCCCTCTCCATCCCCCTCTCCATCCCCCTCTCCATCCCCCTCTCCATCCCCCTCTCCATCCTCCTCTCCAGCCTCCTCTCTATCCCCCTCTCCAGCCTCCTCTCTATCCCCCTCTCCATCCCCCTCTCCCTCTCCATCCCCCTCTCCCTCTCCATCCCCCTCTCCCTCTCATCCCCCTCTCCCTCTCATCTCCATCCTCCTCTCCCTCTCCATCCACCTCCCCCATTCCCTCTCATCCTCGTCTCCCTTTCATCCTCCTCTCCCTTTTATCCTCCTCTCCATCCTCCTTTCCCTCTCATCCCCCTTTCCCTCTCATCCCCCTCTTCCTCTCATCCCCTCTCCCTCTCCATCCTCCTCTCCCTCTCCATCCTCCTCTCCCTCTCCATCCTCCTCTCCCTCTCATCCTCCTCTCCCTCCATCCTCCTCTCCCTCTCCACCTCCTCTCCCTCTCCACCTCCTCTCCCTCTCATCCTCCTCTCCCTCTCATCCTCCTCTCCCTCTCTACACTCCTCTACCTCTCTACACTCCTCTCCCTCTCTACACTCCTCTCCCTCTCTACACTCCTCTCCCTCTCTACACTCCTCTCCCTCTCTACACTCCTGTCCATCCTCATCCTCCTCTCCCTCCTCATCCTGCTCTCCATCCTCCTCCTCCTCTCCCTCCTCATCCTGCTCTCCATCCTCTCCCTCCTCATCCTGCTCTCCATCATCCTCCTCCTCTCCCTCCTCATCCTGCTCTCCCTCATCCTCCTCCTCTCCATCCTCCTCCTCCTCTCCATCCTCCTTTGCAACCTCCTCCTCTCCCTCCTCATCTCCCTCTTATTCCTCATCCTCTCCCTCTTATTCCTCCTCTCCCTCCTATTCCTCCTCTCCCTCCTATTCCTCCTCTCCCTCTTAATCCTCCCCCTCTCCCTCTTATTCCTCCTCCTTTCCCTCCCTTCTCCTCTTCCTCCTTCTCCCTCCTTCTTATTCCTCCTCCTCTCCCTCCTTCTTATTCCTCCTCCTCTCCCTCTTACTCCTCCTCATTTCCCTCTTATTCCTCCTCCTCTCCCTCTTACTCCTCCTCATCTCCCTCTTTTTCCTATTACTCCTCTGCCGCCTCCTCCTCTCCCTCCTCTTATTCCTCATCCTCTTTCTCCTCCTTCTCCCTCTTATTCCTCATCCTCTTACTCCTCCTACTCTCCCTCTTTCTCTTCCTCCTCCTCTTCCTCCTCTTATTCCTCATCCTCTTTCTCCTCCTTCTCCCTCTTATTAGTCATCCTCTTACTCCTCCTCCTCTCCCTCCTCCTCTTCCTCCTCAGCTCTGTAATGAATCCCTGTTATACAGTGTGAACCCCCTCCCCTCTCTTCCTTCCTCTCCAGAAAGACCTATTACATCCCACCGTCTAGAGCCTCAGAGCTCAGCCTCCTCTATGTAGTGTGGCAACTCTCCAGATTTATCCGTTCCATATACCCTTAAGAAAGTATCTGGCCTTGGCCCAGCAAGGTCCTGATTAGAGGGCCCTGATCAATATCTCAATAAAAAGCCATTGGGGAAGTTTTTACGTTCTTTTCCTCTCTCCCTTCTCCTAGGATGCAATATCTGGGGAGTATCGATTGTTCAGGGTCCAGTAGTTAGTTAGTTATCTCCTTTGACTAACCCCATGGCACTGTGTGTGTCACCCCCTCTCCTGGGTCTCGTGATAGATCGCTGCTCTCCCAGCCACTGTAATTACACTCAGGCCACAGCTGGTCATTTATTTCCACACTTTTGCCATTTACCAAAAAATCCGCTTTTTATCTCTGGCATCCAGCGGCTTTGTTCTGCAGCGAAAGCAGAAAAGGGCACATGAAATACTGGCGTGATGTTGCAGAGAATGGAGGGAGATGGAGGGGATCCATCCTTTACTCAGGGACCTTCAGCTTTTATTATTTCCCTGGATTTACTTGATCGTCTCTCTCTCTCCTTCTCTCGCTCCAGACCAGAGCCACCTATAGGAGAGCTGATTATGGTGAGGGAGTCTAAAATGTTTGAAATAATGTAACTATTACATCATTTTTCTCCTACTTTCATCATTTTTCTTTGTTTAACCTTTCATTTTGATCAGGGAGTCATTAAGGCCAGCAGTGGCACTCTTTAAAAATGTGTGAGTAGCGGCAGTATTCATGTAGTTGTTTTCCACCATATCAACCCAGTCCACTGACAAAGTATCCATCCACTACCTTGGCAACCACAGGGTGATCACCCAGCACCATCAAGCCTCAACCCCCCCCCCCTCCCCCCCTCACTCGTGCGCTCTCTCGCTCTTGCTCTCTCGCTCTCGCTCTCTCTCGCTTGCTCTCTCTCTCTCGCTTGCTCTCTCTCTCTCGCTTGCTCTCTCTCTCGCTTGCTCTCTCTCTCTTGCTTGCTCTCTCTCTCTCGCTTGCTCTCTCTCTCGCGCTTGCTCTCTCTCTCTCGCTTGCTCTCTCTCTCTCGCTTGCTCTCTCTCTCTCTCGCTTGCTCTCTCTCTCTCTCGCTTGCTCTCTCGCTCGCACTCTCTCTCGCGCTCTCTCTCTCGCGCTCTCTCTCTCTCGCTCTCTCGCGCTCTCTCTCTCTCGCTCTCTCTCGCTCTCTCTCGCTCTCTCTCGCTCTCTCTCGCTCTCTCTCGCTCTCTCTCTTCTCCAAGCCCATGAAGTGCAGCACTTGACATGATTAGGCGGCATGCACGCAGCCATTGTACCATAAGTGCTGTATAATGGGCATTGCTGTGTGATGGAGAGAGAGGAGGGCCTCATGAATACACCAGACAGCCATGCTAGATGAGCCTGTCACAGCCCAGCATCACACTAACACATTGAGAGGAGGGCACGATGCACAGCCCAGCATCACACTAACGCATTGAGAGGAGGGCATGATGCACAGCCCAGCATCATACTAACACATTGAGAGGAGGGGACAACGCTAGATTAGAATACAGAGAGGGTAGGGGACATCACTGTGTCTTGTGTCTGTCACCCAGCCATTTCCGCCTCAAAACCCTGGGAAATAGATTAACTGGGAAATTATATTATAATAATCAGTGGCAACCCCTGTTTTGAGCCCCACATTTTTTGCTCAAATTCAAGCCGATTGGGTGCTGCCATAGTTACATTGAAGGGCCCATCCAAGAGGGCTCGAGGTCATTGGCCGCAGATAAAATGACGTCAAATCACATATCTACGGTAGCTTTGATTGGATGGATCATGTCAACATCATACTTTCAAAATCTTAGCTAGCAGTCATCATCATGAATCATGTCGACAATCTACTGGCAAATCCTTTTTCATCCTTGTCACATGAAGAGAAATTAAAGATGAAACGTATCAGTGCTCATCGGCCATTGGGCATTAACATTACACAACACGTTGGAAATCGCAAATTCAACAATGAGTGGTTTGGAAGGAATCAGTGGCTAACTGCAAGCATTGCAAAGCAATCATTAGCCTGCTATTCAGTGGAGTGGCTGTGTGGTCCCAAGTCTAAGATTAAGTGTCTATTTTCCTAGTTTAAAATGATAAACATTCAACATTGGCCATGCTGTCAATGAAGCTTAATTTGTGCCGCACTTAAAACAACTGTTAACTCTGAATATTTTCAAGACAACTGGGAACTCTGGAAAAACAAACTGAATTGTAAATCGGGAACTCGGGCCTCTTTCTAGAGCTACGACCCGAAGATCACTGATGTCACTTTTTTTTCTCCGAGTTCCCTGTGTTCTTGAAAGCACCATAAATCCAGAGACTTTGATGACAGTTTGATGACAAAATTTTCCCACGAAGGACCGCCACATTCTTGTTCAAGTGAGCACAGCACAACAAGTTGAGTCCAAAAATGTATTGTATGCTGCTGCATAAATGTTGTTATATGCCAGGGAGATATTTATACTGTAATAAAGTGTATGTTGGAAAGTAAGCTGTTAGTAGCCCATGTGCCTCACCCTAATAATTTGGTATATTTTCACCTGTTAATTTCACCTACTGTTCTAACTTGGTGGAGCACATGTAGCTTATAGCCTGTTTTAGATAAATGTAATCATTGAATATTGAATGAGCTTTCATTGTCTGCTTATATGCCCCCTTTATTTATCCTACGGTTCTGACTTGGTGTACAGTGCACTGTAAGAACGGCCCATGTTCTGAATTCTATCGCTGTACATTTCAAAAGTGCTGAACAAATAGTTATATTGACTATGTCCGTCCTAGCTTGCTCATTAATGTGCATTTAACGTATTGTGTAGTATTGTGTAGTGGCTTTGCTGTCATGCATCCCACTTTTTGTTTGTTGCCTCACCAAGATTTACATGCTAAAATCGCCACTGATGAGAAGAATAATAATCATTTAATGAAATGTTCATTTTTTTTGTTAGAAATTGTGCTTTCACTCCAGCAGTCCTTTTCGATAAATTTGTGTCGAGCTATAAATGATCCTGTCTTGACTTGATGTTGTAAATGGTAACTTTAAGATTGACAGACCCCGCGGACCCCGAACCACCCCCCAAGCATTTCCCCAATCCCAGACGACCTTGGGCCTTTGCGCAGTCTTCTATGTGGTCGTGGTTGTGTTCAGAGCCATTCTGTGCCCGTTTAGATTTGTCAGGACGTTCAAGTTCAGCCCTGAAGGGTAGAGGTCATCTGATTATGAGGATACCTCCGGTAATGGCTGAATTATGCAATAATGCTGCAGTGGATATGGATGTCTTCATTACCTACCAGCAGTGACAGATGTGTGCATGTTGTCAAAACTAAGAAAATATGATGCTTTATCCAAAAGCACAGACTTGGTGACCGCATATATCATTTTTGTTGTGTTTTTGAAGGTGACATTGGTGTTTTAATATGGTTTGTTTGACTTTGGACACATTGTTGTGGGTAATGAAGATTTATTATGAATTGTAGATAGATTTGTGCGTATTCTAGTCGGTGGCATAAGAATATGTTCTCTCTGTAAAATAGCACAGTACACTTCTTTTGAAACGTATTTCAACAGGTAAAAACACAGGGTGGTTTCCTAACAAACAAACCAAAATGTTGGTTAATATCCCCCCCCCCCCCCTCTTTTACACCCAGGCCTCTCCTCTAAATCTCAGCACCTCCCCTGGAGGAAGAGTATAATTAGGGTGTAATTTCCAGACCCTTTGTCGCAGAATTTACACTGAGCTTAATTGCTGCTAATTGGGGAGCGCGTGATACTGCGCCCATCGGTAATTAGGACCGTATTTCCATTTTTCATTTTGAGCATTTGTGTGTGCGTGTTGTTGCACTATGTCTGCAGCCTCATGCATGTCCACCCCATGGGAGTGCTTTGGTCGTAGCGAGCCCAGTGATGTTATGGAGATGCAATATTATATTTCTCTTTCTTTCTCTCTTTCTCTTGTTTAGTTTTTGTTCTGTGCTCATAAGGAATTAGAGTAGTAATTACATGGAGGAGTGGTAGATGTGTGAAGGATATCAGCGTGCTTATTGTAGTCAGGTGCCGTGAACTTAGTCATGTGATCTGAAAGACCTGCAGCTTTGAAGTTCCTCTCTGTTAATTCCTCAGGTGTGTTAATGTGGTCAAATGGCATAGTACTTATATGTAGCATCTGTAAAAACACTTATCCCTGTTATGGTTTGGCGTAACCTTTTTGTTTTGATATGGATTCCAGGTTTTGATCTAAACTGTTTGGCGTATTCATCACTGTTTTATTTCTGATACCTTTCCATTCCCGTATCCAATCAGGGATTGGTCAACTGTAGCAGGGAATTCAAAATCATATTCAAAATGAGCAAATGAAATGGTCTGATCCTGTCATAAACAAAAAAGAACGAGTGAAATCCCATCACGATGAAAGTCGTTTAGGCGTATAGATGGAGGCGATAGCCTCCTCTGTGACCCTGAAGCTACCTTTGTCAAACACATAAACAACATTACAGCAACATTAGGAAGGCTGAATTAACATACACACCATTTCAATAGCAGTGTGTAGTACACCTCATTTGACTAGGAAGGACATGCATTAATGCACGGGTACTGTAGAACCTCACTTACGGCTTAAGGCGAGCTTTAATCATGGCCATTTCCATAGCAAGGCGTTTGACCCCTCGTTTTAATTTGGAGCTGGCGCTGTGACTAGCTCCCACCGCTGACACCATTTGACAAAGAGGAAGGGGTTCTCTGGCGCCACAGTCATATGTATGACAAATCCTCAACCTATCCCCTCTCAGATTCTTATCAACTCATGGTTTATGCAAATCAAAAGAAATGATCTCGGCGATAGAGGCAACGTTTGAGCGATTTGAGGGGCTGCCAATGGGGCCCCTTTGCATTAATGAGAAGAAAAAAAAGCAAGGGGAGAAATCCCACCTCCTCTGCGTATATGCAATCTCACTGACTGTACCCGAATGAGTCCCGTCTGAAGTTATAAATGACTGTTTGTCCTCAGCAAAGTGCTCTGTGTGTGATGTATGAAATACATGTTGCTGCTCTACGTACGGCTTCTAATGATAAAGGTCATAGAGGATCATTTGCATAATCTCTAGCCAAAAGTGATCCCCCTTCCCACACAGTAATATTAATACTCACTCACTCACTCACACACATTATTCACCAAAGTTCATTTCAGAGGGTGCAAATGATCTAGCCTGGAAATCCTTGATGTTTCACTGTTTTTAATATCGTCCCCCCCAACAAAAAAAAAATTGCAAAGGCAACGCAAATAGTATTTAAGAGCTTGGGAAGTGCTTGGGCGACGCATCCTGCTCCTGTTTGGCGGGGTCTGATTGGATCTTGATGGATGACTATCGTTTGTCCTTGTCAGAAAAAGAACAATTTGGGCGTTGAAATAAGAGTGCTATCAAAGTTTCAGTGGCTTCCAGAGAGAATCTATTACCATGTTTTAACTGCCTGTGTTTGAGGTTTGAGAGGGGGAGATAAGCGATATTGGCTCTCATACACAACGCCTTAAATTCCCATTTATTTATTTGTCATAAATTAATTAATTGAGGTTAATGTCTTTGTCCTCTGTACTTCCATAGATGGTGTCAATGTATTTTCTCTGTTTTTGAGTGTACATTATTTGATCAAATAAGAATAAATCAACTAATCACGAACTGTTAGTGCACATGAATGTCAAACTTAAATCAATGTAATTGCATGCCATGGTGTATTGATTGATTTAAGTGCTTAAATAGTATTCATTATATGTGAGTAGTGGCATTTTAGTCATTAACTGTCATTTCTTTGTCTCATTTATAAACATAAGTCAATAATTGCATGCTTATTCAGTATAATACAAGTTCATGAATGTATCATTTATTAAAGGCCCATTGTAGTCAAAAACTTGATTTTCCTGTGCCAATAACAGCTGGTTTTCAGTTTCCCACTCAGACCACTCCCAGAGAGTCCTAGCAAACTTCTTGATAAATGACTCTTTGCTAAGAAGCTATTTTTGACCATTTTAATTTAAAACAATCACAGTAAGGTACTTCATTGTTACCCAGAAATGACTTGGTATTGAGATTAAAAAATGGCTGCATTGAACCTTAGGTTTCTATGGTAACAAACATTTAAAACCATAAGTGGATATTATAAACGATTGTATTTCTTCTATGGTGGGCCTCCATAAAATACCTATTTGAAGGACTAATGCTATTTGTTGTTTTTTAAATAAGACACAGGCCTACAGCAAATGCATGTAGAAACAGTCCAAGGGTAGTGCATACTGAATAAGAAATTGGACAGCAGGAACAGCATATTTCCCATGGTTCCAGGCCTCTTTTCTTCGACCTACCCGGCAGACATGGCAATGCACTTGTGTTCAGTACTAGGCCATACTTAGATACCCAGTCTCTTAGCTAGATGTCTCTGTGTGTAGTTTCCTCCCTGTTTACCCTGTGTTGTCCTCTGTGGCGATACACAGGAAGTCCTGGCTAGTGGACAGGCTACTGTTAGAGAACGTAGTCGTCTGTCCGTCTTCCACTCCTTCCAAAGCTCCAGCCAGTCAGTCTGTCTGTCCAACTAAGCGATTCATTAATCCTGGACTTCAAGCCAGCCGTCACTGAGCTGCCGATCACTGAACACTTGGCTACAATTAAACTCTTTGTTTATTATGTCACTCTCCCCATGCCAAGTCCAATTGGACCGTGTTCTGTTTTGATGCAAACAGACAATTTAGTTGTTTATAAAGGTTGTGTAAAACCTCTTTCCACAGTCTGTTAATGCTATGGTGTTTTAATTTATTGCACAGTGATATTTTTTTTTGATTGCACCCGTTTATTCATTAGTGAAAGCAACACAGACACACACACACAAGGAGAGAGGCTGAGATCGTCTTCTAATGTTGGTAAACTTACATTTACTGCCACACAGAAAAAAACAATTATATTTTATTACCTCACATAAATGTCTTATTGGCCCGCTTTCTCATCGGTCGTCAATGTGGTCTACATTAAACAGCATTTAGAGGGATTCAGCACTCTGCTAAGTGCTCCTTAACACACACAAACATAGTTACACACGTACATACACGTGTGTGTGATATATATATATACACACACACACACACACACACACATACACATACACACACACACACACACACACACACACACACACACACACACACACACACACACACACACACACACACACACACACATACACAGTGCCTTCAGAAAGCATTCACACCCCTTGACTTTTTCCACATTTTGTTGTGTTACAGCCTGAAAATATATATATATTTGACAACTTTCCCTCATTCTTAAAAAAAAATGAAAAATGAAAAGTTGAAATGTTTTCGACTCAATAATTATTCAACCCCATTGTTATGGCAAGCCTAAATAAGTTCAGGAGTAAAAATGTATTTAACATGTCACATGGACTGTTAAATAGTGTTTAACACAATTTTAAAATGACTACATTATCTCTGTACCACACTCATACAATATCTGTAAGGTCGAGCAGTGAATTTCAAACACAGATTCAACCACAAAGACCAGGGAGGTTTTCCAATGCCTCGCAAAGAAGGACACCTATTGGTAGATGGGTAGAAATAAAAATAACATTGAATATCCCCCTGTAGCATGGTGAAGTTATTAATCACCCTTTGGATGGTGTATCAATACACCCAGCCACTACACAGATACAGGTGTCCTTCCTAACTCAGTTGCAGGAGAGGAAAGAAAACGCTTCGAGATTTCACCGTGAGGCCAAAATGTGACAGTTACCAAGTTGGCTGTGATAGGATAACACAACATTGTAGTTACTCCACAATACTAAGCTAAATGACATAGTGAAGAGAAGGAAGCCTGTACAGAATACAAATATTCCAAAATATGCTTCCTGTTTGCAACAAGGCACTAAAGTAATACTGCAAAACATGTGGCAAAGAAATGTACTTTATTTCCTGAATAGAAAGTGTTATGTTTGGGGCAAATCCAACAAAAACACATCACTGAGTACCAATCTTCATACTTTCAAGCATGGGTGTGGTTGCATCATGTTATGGGTATGCTTGTCATCGACAAGTACGAAATAGTTTTTCAGGATAAAAATAAACAAAATAGAGCTAAGCACAGGAAACTCCTAGAGGAAAACCCGGTTCAGTCTGCTTTTCGACACACACTGGGAGACAATTCGCCTTTCAGCAGGACAATAACCTAAAACACAAGGCCAAATATACACTGGAGTTTCTTACCAAGACGACATTGAATGTCCGGAGTGGCCTAGTTACAGTTTTTACTTAAATCAGCTTGAAAATGTATGGAAAGATTTGAAAATGGTTGTTTAGCAATGATCAACAACAAACTTGACAGAGCTTGAAGAGTTTTCAAAATAATAACGAGCAAATATTGCACAATCCAGGGGTGCAAAGCTCTTAGAGACTTACCAGAAAGACTCACGACTGTAATCACTGCCAAAGGTTATTCTAGCATGCAATGACTGAGGTGTGAATACTAATTTAAATGAGAGATTTCTGTATAGCAATGTCAAAAATCATGTTTTCATTTTGTCAGTATGGGGTATTCTGTGTAGACGGGTTAAAATAATTTTTTCATCCATTTTGAATTCAGGATGTAACGCAACAAAATGTGAAATTTCAGGAGAGTATTACTACTGAAGGCACTGTACACACACACACACACACACACACACACACACTCCGTCTAAGACAACAGACGTTCCCCAGTAGGCTCTAATGAGCGAGGCCTTTATGAGTAAACTAATTACTAATTACACAAGTGGTTTGTGTAAAAGGCTGCGGCCTTTAGTCATTTTAATTGTTGTCATCTTGAAGAATGGGTGCTGCTGTTATTCTGCCAGCGCAGCCCGCCACACGATGGACGAGCTCTGAATTATTTATCATCTTTGTAGAAACTCTCTCAGCGTACACATGCACGGCGCGTGTCACATGGTTTTTCCCGACGTGATACAGCGGCGTTCTCCGTGGGGGATTGATTGGCGACGGAGATGGCAAGGTACTGGGGTGGACGGCGGGCGGACGCCCATCCAAGACCCTTCATTAGGAACCTGGTTGTGGTGCCGTTCACGACACGGCCAGCGGTGGAGATCGTTCCATAACACTGCGACTAATTACTCCCCACTACCGAACATGTCCTCCCACTGATGGATGTGGAGGAAACCTCCTTGTAAGAGGTGTGTGTGTGTGTGTGTGTATGCGCGAGAGAGAGAGAGACTGGCTTGATATTCATTTTCCTAGATGAATGCTGTGTGAGGCAGGATGATGAAGTGGTAATTAGGGTAGGGAGACTATCACACAGCAACAAGGCCTGGGCCCTTTGTGACAGGAGGGAAATCAGGTCCTGCACATTCTGTCTGCTGGATGGAGAGACACACTCCAATGTCTCCTAGCACACACACATACACGCACAGGCATAACACATGCACACACACACAGGTATAACACACACACACACAGGCATAACACACACACACACACAGGCATAACACACACACACACAGGCATAACACACACACACACACAGGTATAACACACACTTGTGGTCTCAAATGTATTCATGAAGGTAGCCTAGCGGGTAAGAGCGTTGGGCCTGTAACCGAAAGGGGGCTGGTTCGAATCCCAGAGCCGTCTCAGAGGAAAAATCTGTTGATGTGCCCTTGAGCAAGGCACTTAACCCTATTTGCTCCTGTAAGTTGCTTTGGAAAAGAACATCTCCTAAATGACTAAAATGTAAATGCATTCCCTCTTTTCCGCTCGTGTGTATCCTCACACCCACGTTCACACTAAGCCCTCAACAAACAGGAGCGTTATTATATTGTGGGACCTTCTTAGTTTCTGCCCTGTGTTTCTGTTTCATTTCCTCTGAACACCAGAGAGACACGTCCTCTCCACCTACTACTCCATCCCTCCTCCTTCCCTTCTTCTCTTCCACCGTTTCCTCATCACTTCTTCAAGCTCCTTAGTAGCGAAATACATTTTTAATGAGAGATCCTTGACATCTTCTCTTTGCTTATGTGCTTTAGAATGTTTGCCTGTAAAATATTTAATAGTTGTGCTGTCTGCTATTCCCCCACGCGTCTCTTATAAACTTGCCTCGGCTTTACACAAACACGGGAGCTGAAGACAGTTTCTTCCTCTATTTCTCTCCAGAAAAGACCAGAGGCTGAGAGAGCGAGATATAAAAAGAGAGAGGGCGATAGGGACCAACAGAGGGATATGAAGATTGAGAGAGAAGGAAAGAAGGATTTATTTTTCATTTTCGTTCAGATAAATAAAGTAATTAATGGCTTTCATAGAACGACTTAAAGCACCTGGCTCGAAATTGTATTTATTTTCTTGTGTAAAGCCCCTCCCCTTTTAGAGGCCCCGTGTAATCATTGGTGTTGGTCTGAAGCTTTGTGGGGAGCCCCGGGCTCCTGGAGCAGCTACAGCAGCAGGCAAGACCAGATCAAACAAAAACTAGCTTCAATACGCACACACACACATACACATACACATGCACACACACACATACACATACACATACACACACACACATGGACGTACAGACACACAAGTACACTCACTCACACATGCGTAATAGTGATGTGGGGGGGGGGGAATCAATAGTTACATATCGGGATATTATTTTTGACGATGTATGGTATTGTTTTGACAGTATCACAATGTTATTTGTGTTCTAGTTGGCTGTACCTGCTCCAAAACTCCAGGATTTTCCCCTCATAGCTTGTTCTCCATCTTCTTTTTAAATAGGGAGCCAAGATGTTTTCAGCACTTTTATTACCATGACTGATCAAGACTCGTGTTCTCATGGCTCTCTCTCTCTTGTCTCTCTGCAGCAGACATATGGTGAGCAATAGGTTTGGAACATCAAATCGCAATAAAATCGCCATATAGAATTGTAATACATATCGGATTGGCACCTAAGTATCGTGATAATGTCGTTTGGTGAGGTCCCTGGAAATTCCCAGCCCTAATGCATAACCATGTGCACACACACACACACACACACACACACAGAGAGGGTTCTGGTTCTCCCTCGTACCTCTGCTGACACTGATACACACATGTCACTCCACCTTGCCAAGGTCTGATGTCAACACTCATTTGGTGTTCAAGCTATAAATGTGTTTGACTGTTCCAGTGTTGGGCTATTGTTTCCTTTTTTCCCTACAGCGTTTCCTCTTCCCCTCACCGTTCTCATGTGCATTACGTTCTCTTGCTGTTTAGACATTATTTATTTTTTACTCTGTGACCCCCTTCATTTTGATATTGTACGTTGTTGGTTTAACATACTGTATATGCAGACAGCCAGGGAAATATCAGGACATAAAAGAGCTGTCTGTCTAGAGGCTGCTCCTGGTGCCATCGTCCTGATTTATATTGCCAGGTGGAATAGGCCCTGTTACACCTGAACACTTCTCCCTTAGCACCGCGGACGTACTGATTTACAGCGCATTCAGAAACTATTCAGACCCCTTGAATTTTTCCACGCGTTACAGCCTTATTCTAAAATGGATTAAATCAATCTAAACACAATAACCCATAATGGCAAAGCAAAAACAGGTTTTTAGGCATACTAAAAAAAAACAAATAGCTTATTTACATAAGTATTCAGACCCATGAGACTCAAAATTGTTGCGCACGAATACTTCTTCACCCTTCTGACGCAGCACCTTCTGACGCAGCACCTTCTGACGCAGCACCTTGGGTTTCCAGATTTCTATCTCACCATGCTTCTATAAATCACTACACTGGGATCTGTTTAGAGGCTGAGGCCATACACCAACCCTAATGCAACCTTAAGAATAACCCAAATACACACCTGCACATGTCTTACACCACTTGTTTTTCTCAGTGCTTTAATAGTAAATTGAATGTGTGAACCCAGCTCATAGGTGAAGAAGGGAAGTGTCTGGCCTCCTGAGTTAGAGAGATTATGTTGTGTTCTTCCCTTGTGTTTTCATTTCTAAATGCCGAAAACATTCCCTCATAATACGCGCAGTATGGAACACGTTTGGCGTAATTTAGTTTGACAAATTACCAGCTATTTCTTCTCGAGCAGTAAATTAGTTATTTAGATTAGGCAAGCTTTTTTCAATAGGGGTGGGTGAGAAAAAAAACACCTCACTAATGTTGGGAAGAAATGTATTTCCTCCTTATGCTGTGTGTGATGTGCCTAAAGAAAAGTAATTAATATTTAAAAATATAATTTAAATTAAATCAATTTTTGAATTTTTATATTTTATTGCCTGTATGTACACAACACAATGCTGTGTGGTGGTTGTGACTCTTCATTAAAAGTTAACACTTTTAATCCCTGAGATTGGGTATGTGTCCAAAATGGCACCCTATTCCCTATTTAGTGCACTACTTTTGACCAGGGCCCATAGGGAATAGGGTGCTATTTGGGACAGAACTTTAGTCTGAATGATTTACTACTGACCAGGCCTGGGTAAAGGAGGTGCAAATTGGGA
Source organism: Oncorhynchus mykiss (assembly GCF_013265735.2). Lineage (NCBI taxonomy): Eukaryota > Metazoa > Chordata > Actinopteri > Salmoniformes > Salmonidae > Oncorhynchus > Oncorhynchus mykiss. Next base: position 12,088,947 of record NC_048583.1, on the reverse strand, counting down.
AGAAAAATGACAGAGGCCTGTGGACATTGATTAATATTGGTAATGCCATCCCCCTCTCCCGCTTCCCTGTTTTTGTAATGGCGTTTTGAGACCAGCCCGGGCACCCGCCTGCTACCCGGGTAGAGAGGCTAGAGCCGAGGTGCCCTGCTGGGTCCCAAATGAGCCTGGAATGGGAGCACATCGGAGTGTGGGGGAAACTGATCACTCTGTCAGCTGCTCATTCCACCATAATGTATTTAGTGCTCGTTTCACGAGAGAGAGAATATTGTTATTTTCAAGGTCAGGGTTTTAGGTAGTCTATCTACTGTGTTCTATTTGTTGTGGTGTTGGGGGAAAAAAGAAGACACCCAGTATAGCAAACAAGGCTGTCTTTATGCTGCTGCTGGCCTCGCTACTCTGCACTGTGACTGGGGCTATAGGCTACCACCACGCTGTTCTGTAATTGCTAACACATGTGCTACCTCTGTTCCCTTGCAGCCGTCCTCGGGAGTTCTGGCGCCTCGACTACTGGGAGGACGACTTGAGGCGGCGCCGGCGCTTCGTCAGGAACCCCTTCGGATCCACTCACTCAAAGGCCACGCTCAAAGCTGCAGCCGAACACGGTCAGTCAGCCCTCCTCGCTCAACACCCAGCGTCCTTTGCTCACACCCTCCGTGAGTCTGTGCCCGCCTGTGACAGCAGGTCCACGGCAATAAAAATTAGCACTACAGTTGCCATAAGTGTTTTATTGTACCACAAGAAACAGTAAAAAAATAAGAAAAAGCACACCCTCCATTTGAATTAAATAGTTCACACAGTTAACTGCCTAACCTGCCTCCCCATTAGTGTTAGCTATGTTAGTACGCAGTGTTCCAATAGGCCCTCACACACTCACATCCTGTCCCTTCCTGGATCCCAAAACTTTTACTTAGAATTTCTCCCCTTTGAGTTATTGAATGTCTGAGTTGGCATGAACCTTCAGTGGGAGCAATGTGAAATGTGTTTGTTTCCTTTTCTTTACTCTTGCATGACAGTGGTGCCTGGCATTAATGGTAAGTAATATGTCAAGACTCCCTGACTCCTAAGCACCAAGCCCTTTGGTTGGTCTTCTCCCCATTTCCCATGATGCATTATCATTTGACTTGTTGATAGAAAGCAGCAGTTGGGATCTTCCGTTCTTTCCATCTTCATTTTTCTCTTGAATGTTTCATTCAATGTTAAACAGCCATCACTAACATTGAGTGGCTGCTGCCAACATACTGACTCAACTCCAGCCACTTTAATAATGGAAATTGATGTAAAAAATGTATCGCTAGCCACTAAACAATGCCACTTAATATAATGTTTACATACCCTACATTACTCATCTCATATGTATATAGGTATATACTGTACTCTATGTAATCTACTGCATCTTGCCATCTTTATGTAATACATGTATCACTAGCCACTTTAAACTATGCCACTTTATGTTTCTATACCCTACATTACTCATCTCATATGTATATACTATACTCGATACCATCTACTGCATCTTGCCTATGCCGTTCTGTACTATCACTCATTCATATCTTTATGTACATATTCTTTATCCCTTTGAACTTGTGTGTATAAGGTAGTAGTTGTGGAATTGTTCGATTACTCGTTGGTTATTACTGCATTGTCGGAACTAGAAGCACAAGCATTTCGCTACACTCGCATTAACATCTTCTAACCATGTGTATGTTACAAATAAGAGTTGATTTGACACCAAGTATAGCAGCAATTAAAATAAAAATGTGCTCATAAATGTAAATGGGGGGAATGTTGATTTCGGCTAGGTAGGTAAGTATTGTAGCTGTACAATGATATGAATATTAATCACTTGAATCCCAGTCGGTATCTCACCTCAACTACCTTTGTTCCATGTTATTTTCCCTGCTTTAAATTCCAATCATGGCATCATGCACAAAATGTCCACCATCTCAGGGGATGACTTGATTTGATGAAAAAAAGAACCCTGAAGCTATAGTGCCAGAATCACATGCGTTCAGTTTGATCAGCTCAGAGATGTCATTATGTTCGTAAAGAGAGCCAGGTGAGGAGGACCAACGGTGTTGATGCCCATTTAACAAACCTGCCTCTTTATGATGTCAAATCTTAATTGGCTAAAGGTCAGCAAACAAAGATACATTAACTTTCCCGGGAATAATTAGGTGTTTCTTTGAAGGTGGATATTATATGAGGGCTAATTAGTTTAGGTGTAATTAATCATTTTGGAAATATCAGGACTATTAATTACACAGTACGTCTTGTTTGTGTGTGTTGCAGAGAGAAACCCAAACTAGCTTGGTTGCTCTTGACCAATATCTCAACAGGACCATGTGGTAAAAGCAAGTCAAGGATCGTGTTCTGTTTAAAAGGAAACGGTGACATCAATACCGTTGTATTACCTAGAAGACAGAAGTATCGATAAAACCAACAGTATTGATCACCTTTTACCACCAGGACTGGAATTGGGTTTGAATTGATCCTTTCGTTTCCCTGGACTTGCTTTAAAAACAACAGGTGAAGATTCTGTTTTTAAGGCGTTTATGTAAAGTGTTAAACCCCGATTTCTGTTGAACTTCCTATGAGGACAACTAAACCAAAGTGAACCAACAGTTGAATAGTCACCGTCTCATTCCTAGCGATAACTAGGTTGGAGGAAACGTAGAAGCCATTATCCACATTGGCCGTAGGACACATGTTCTCTAGCGTTCGAGTAGGAGTGACGTTTTCCCTGGAGTAGGCCCTAATCCCTAGTTTCTGCTAAAACGTTATCCTGCATATCTTGGATATTAACTAGGGAGCGATGTACACTACTATTTTCACACCACTAAGCCAGGCTGTGCTGGGCTGGCCTGGTTGCTGCAACCATGCTGGAATATACAACGTGAAAAGGGAATGTCCGACCCAGCACAGTACGGTTCTGGTCGGCACAGTGTGAAGAAAGGTTTTAGTCATCTACCACATTCATTGACCAAGTAGGAGCAGGAGTCCCCAGAGTAGAGCCTAATCCCTAGTTTCTGCTAAAACACTAAAGACCGTATTCCCAGTCACACCAGGGTTAGTGATCAGGGCCGTGCCTGTCTAGGCCTGTTGGTTTTTACCGGCTTAACCTATTGCACTCCAGAATAACGGCCTGTTTCTGGCCCGAAAATGTCTCCAATATGTCACAGGGATGGAGGTAGTCCCCCCCCCCAAAAGGTGACATCAGTCCTCTTGACAAACGGCCGCCGTGACAGAAGCCAATAAGAATGTGATCTAAAAGCAATAAGCGTCTGGCAATCCCAGCATCCTCGTGGGCCCGGCGGGGACCGGGCAAAATGTCTGTGGTGTGGAGATGCAGCTGGAGGGTGGAGGGACTTGAGGACTACTGGTCCTTCTCTCTGTTACTCTGATACTCTCTTTCTCTCTCTGTTACTTTCTCGCTCTTTCTCTCTCTCGCTCTTTCTCACGCTCTTTCTCTCTTTCTCTCTCTCTAGGTTTTTCTCTTCTCTTTCTCTCTTTTCTCTTTGTGTGTCTCCCTAATTCTCTTTTTGCTTTTCTCTCATTCTCTTTCCCTTCATCCCTTTATGTTAGATCGTTTGAAATCATCAGAGTTTATTTGGTCACGAACACAGGATACAGCAGGTGTAAGCAGTGGTGCTTGCTGACGTGCTCTCCCTCAACAATGAATGTTGAGTAGGAGCTCGACACAAGGCGACGTCTGTTGGCGCCATCTTACAATTTTAGTGCAATGAAGAACTGATTACGAAGGCATATGATCGTTGAAGCGTCAGTTGGTGACTTGTAATTGTTCTCCCCTCTCCATCACTCTGACTCACTGCTCTAGTAGGGGGCATCATCAGTAAGTCAATATAAAACATGCTCTGGATATATTCAACACCATAGGGGGGACATATTTTCAAAGTCACTACTGTCGTTAAAAATAGCCACCAGCCAGTCTTGGTAATACCTCTACAGAGCGTTGTCCTGTTAGTTGCGTATGCACACACACACACACACACACACACACACACGCTACCCTGCTGCATTTGGGGGAAAGAACATATCATTCAAATATCTCTTCAACTTGAGGCCTGACTGCAGCGTCCATTTTCTGATGTAACCTTTCTTGTTGTTTTCATCGACCTGACAATTGTAACGGATGTGGAGCGCAAGGCGAGAGTGCAGTCGTGAGTTTTCAAACAGGGAACAGAGGTCATATCTGGCTGTAATTATTCTGATCCCATGAAACAGGGAAAATAGAGAGAAAACCCTCCTCTTTCCCCAATCAAAACATTTAGTGCATGATCACGTCTGCATTTAACATTTATTTCCAGCTACAAGAGTGATGGCAACGCTTTTCAAGTCATGAAAACACGCTCAAGAATAGAAATTAGACATAGTTAACCGGTAAGAGAATTAAAAAAACAAAAACATTTAGCTATTTTTAAGAAGTATTGTATTCCTGTCAACTTATTTAGCAAAAAAAGTGCATTGTTTGTTACCATTACCTTACTCATCACAACTTCTGCATTTTTACAAAGTATAAGTAAACACTTTCCTAAATGGCATCTTTTTTTATATAAGATATGTAGGAGGAAAACATTCCTGCATTTAGGCCATGGACAATCCTTAGATTCTATACAACTGTGATCATTCATAACCAGCCAAGAACCTTAAGGACCATTTCCACTCTGAGAGCCCCAGTCGGCCTGCAGACGCGTGGCGGTCAGAGTGGTTGGGTCGGTGAGGGGGCTAGTTATGTATTTATGGCTGGAAAGAGACATCCTTTCTGGGGATTGATTTGGTCCTGCCCTGGGTGAAGGGAGGGCTGTGGAGGGAGGCTGGAGGAGAGGTGGCTGGCAGAGTAAATACTTGAAGACTAATGTCTCTGTTCAGCAGATCAATACACGCCTCATGACTCCAGCTCCTGGCCATGGTCTCGTTAAAAACACATTTGTTAATTCTGACAATTTAATTGCTCTTGACCAAGCATGCCTTGAGCTTTAGTAATGTAAGCATATGAATTAGCATTTTGAACCTCTGGCAATAGCGAAATGACCTGGGCCTCAACGTAGCATGTCTTTAGTATAGCGTGAACGTAGCATTTTAATTTTGAACCTCTGGCTAGAGAAACAATGGGGCCTGAATGTGTAATGTAGGCAGGTTTTATTCACGTTTGTGCCCCCTGTTCCATCTCAATGAATGGTTTAGGTGACATGACCTGATGGGTATTTTGTTTGTGTCATTCCGGCTTCTTTCAGAAACATTTGTGTTGTCGCTTGTTATATGTTGTAAAATGTGTATGTTTTATTCAGAATTATTTGTCAAGGATTTATAATACATCCACAAAACACCAGACATTCACACTCACTAAGACTTCATATTTAAGCATTTAGGGGGTGTGGTATATGGCCAATATACCACGGCTAACAGCTGTTCTTAAGCAGAACGCAACGCGGAGTGCCTGGATACAGCCCTTGGCCGTGGTATATTGGCCATATACCACAAACCCCTGAGGTGCCTTATTGCTATTATAAACTGGTTACCAACGTAATTAGAGCAGTAAAAATAAATGTTTTGTCACACCTGTTGTACACGTTCTGATATACCACGGCTTTCAGCCAATCAGCATTCAGGGCTCGAACCACCCAGTTTATAATTCTAAGTAACATAGACAACAGTTGACAGAGACATTGCTTCAGCTGAAGGACGTGTAGAATGTGTTAGCCTGTGAATATTTAGACAAAGCCTAATATCCATAGCATTTTTTTTAATGAAACGTTTAGACTTTTCACTGCCGTTTAGTTTTTACTGTGCTTTGGTTGTTTCACTTTTAAGTTGAAATGGCGTTAAATGGGTTTTAATTGTTTGATACACACTCCCACATTTGATCATAAACCCACACATGCATTCAGAACACTTCTCTGTACATATATCAAAAATATACATCATATCAATTATGTTTTCAAGAATACTATATTTTATTTTATGTCATTATGTAATGTTGGGATACATGTATCAGAAGTATAATCTAATAATTGAGTTTTTATTTTCTTAACTTCTCCTGGCTGTTTATTTTGACTTACAAAGTAGTTTCGAAAGCAGCACCATGTTTGTAGAATTGTATTTGCACATAACAGACAATCTAACATGACAATCCAATTCTGATAATACTATTCACGACTAACAAGTAAATCATTCACAGCCTATTAGTAACATTTATTGGCAGACTAGTAAGTTGATATAGTAGCAGTAGTTGTCACAGTAGTGTTTTCTTCTTAGTTGTAGCACAACCCAAGACCCTTCCACATCCATATGCTAGTGTGTTGAGTATTGTGGTCTTCCCAGGGTGAGACTTAGTGAGCATGTTTATGACAGAATGTACAGAAGTTCAAATACACATGTCTGCCTTTTTCATCTCACTGCTGTCAGTGAGAGAAAGTCGTCCCGGCCCATCGGTCTGTCCAGTCAGTTCACTTGGACAGTGTGAATATACTATACCATTGTAGCATGTGGTATGTATTAGAGATCTGGTAGTCATTTCAGTGCCGCTAACTAAAGAATCCTCCGGGGAGACTTAATTACAGGAAGACCAGTCTAAATATCATTGAGCTGCATATTTTCCATGACATGAGATTTCTCAGCTCTCTTAGACTCTCTCTCTCAGCTCCCGGTCTCTCACTCTGCTCTCTTTCTCTCAGCTCTCTCTCTCGCTTTCTCTCAGCTCTCTTTCTCGCTTTCTCTCTCAGCTCTCTTTCTCAGCTCTCTTTCTCTCTCTGCTCTCTCCCTCTTTCTCTCTCAGGTCTCTTTCTCTTATCTGCTCTCCTCTGCTCTCTTCTCTGCTCTCGGCTCACTCTCTCGGCTCTCTCTCTCGGCTCTCTCTCTCGGCGCTCTCTCGGCTCGGCTCTCTCTCTCTCTCTAGCTCTCTATCTGCTCTCTCTCTACAGTTTTGGAGTCCATATATTATAGTTTGTGATGTTGAGAAAATGCTAATTATCTTAGGGTCTAACCCCGTCAGGTGATGCTGCTCAGAGAGATTGGAGGTGCCACTGGATCACTGTCCAGTGGTTTTGGAGTGGAGTGCAAAGAAACCATGTTGAGTGTAACACACACACACACTCTCTCTCTCTTTTTCTGTCTTTCACACTCACATTTTCACACACACACACACACACACTCACACACACACACACACACACACACACACACACACACACACACACACACCAAGGGCCTGCATGATGAGGGTTATGTAAATGTTTGCAGATTACTGTTTCTCTTAAATCCTTTTGGACCTCAAGTCATGTTAAGTAGAAATAAAAAGGAAAGGCAGTAAGCTTTGGAGGCTGTTTTGCTTTGTTGTAATATCTTTGGCTCCTGTTTCTGGATATTGGGTTTGACCAGAATCATTTTTTTGTTTTGATGACTTGTAAGGGCACAGCACAGGCAAATTGGGGTATTAACAATGCATTTTATATTTTCTTATCAGTACATTTTATACTTTACATACAATGTTGTATATCTGCATTAGAAATACACTGAAATACACGTTATTGCCTGGGTATCAATTCAATACACAGTTGGATTTGGACTATTAGATTAGTGCCATTCAGGTAATACAATAAAGACAAGTCGATACAATGTCGCGCTTTGACATTGTAACCTCATTCCGGCTGCCATGTGGGTATAGCTAGCCTGCGTTGGCACAGCGCCATTGGAAAATAGCTTTATAAAATGAGAGTCCGATTTGTTAACGTAACCTTTCATGTTCACAATAACCCCGAAGGCTCCCAAGAGTCATTGCTAGGGTTCCAGCTGGGTTAATGGCTCTATGATAACTTGACAAATTGTACAATAATATATGAAAATTGCATGAAGTTCTACTTAAAATTGTTGCCAGTTTTCTATCATGGAAGCATCAAAACTAGTTTATATAACCATCAGCTTGAGCATCTTTATGTTGATGTTATTTTTCGCATGGAGTTTTCATTGTACTAAGAATCATATTAGCATTAGATCCATGTTGCATTTGAATGTGCACTTGAGTTATAAACTATTGCTTTATATCATAATTATAGCATTATTCCATTTTTATCAGACTTATTCATGCGATTTTGTCAAATCTTAAAATACTTTTGACCAATTTAATTTCGAATCCATTCTGAAGTGCAATGCAAAACGTCAAGACGTTTATGGCAAAATAGACAACTTAACTCAATAAATATTTATATTGACATTTGAATATTCACTTTACTTTCATAGTACGAATTATTGATAATTTAAATATGCTACAATATGAATAGATTATATAGCCTTGCATTTTCAGTAATATTTTTAATATAACATCTGTCATACCTGTGAGATAGTAAACTATCATTAAACATAGCCCAGAATAGCAGCGTATTTGTTGTCTATATATTTCAAACGTTTATTTTTAGGATACTAACCTCTGTACAGAAAAGTCACTTGGTAAAAACACAATTACGTTTGGATGGCGGTTTAAAATGCTTTTCTTCTTTCAGCTCCGGAGGAAGATATCCTCAAAGGCAAACAGTCCATCAGAAGTCACGCGATGGGAAATCAGAACTCTGAGAGTGAGATATTGTTGGATGGCGACGATGACACTCTATCATCCTTGGAGGAGAAGGAATTGGAGAACCTAACAGGTAACGCATGCAGCTCCATCCGTTTTCATGTCCCAGCGCGCATCATCTAGAGGGGCTGGGTACGCACGTTAGTTGAATTCTCCCCCTCCTGCCTTTAAAGGGTCTTCATTGCTAACGCGTGCGGTTGCTGCTACGGGTACTTTGAGGCGCGCATGCAGGATAACGGGGCTCCCGAACGGTTAAGAAGGGGGGATAACCTCCCCAGCGCCTCCCATTACCCCTGGAGTCGCATGATGTTTTGGGATGCTCTGGCTTTGGGGGAGGAGAGGATAATTACACACACAAACATGTCCTATTGGCGCTTGTTTACAAGTTCACATATCTCAAAGCAAAGCGCATTTTTGTTTGTAATGAAATTATAGTACAAAAGTACCAACACGCTTGTGTAATATGATTCATAGTTAGCTTTTGACACAGTAATTATTTAATTTGTTTCGTTAGACTATAATTGAAGAAGTGAACTGTGCATTTTGTCTAAATGTTTTGGCCTCGAGGTTCATTTATATTTTGGGGCCTACCTTTGACTTCCTTTATGTTAAATGTTAAATGAACACAGCAAATTGGTACTCATGACAAGTGTGATATTTTGACACATACATCCCATGTGTGCCTATTTTATGATTGGGCATGGCATGTAGGTGCACCGCGCACGGTTTTCAGCTAAACGGTATTATTTTCACATTTTAGAATAGCACTATGGACCTTAAACATTTTCTGTGTGTTTAGTTGTTTATGATTGCTCTAAATGTGCAGTTTTCCTATATGAATCCATGTCGAATGAATAGTATAGGCTGAGATCAAAACGACTGTAGGCCTTGCCGTTAACAAGACTCAAACACATAAAATGACGTTGCTGTCCAATTTCTTATCCACTTTAAATCCATTATCTCACACTCATATTGATGTAAATGTGGCTCCCTATACCTGGAACTCCTATAGGCCTATTAGTTATGTTACTAATCGGATTGCATCCTATATAATCCTCAATTTCCCCACATCATGGCTTTCCAATATAACTTGTTCACCCACTGTAGACTAATACGCTCAGAGCGCAATTATATGAAAACACAACGCCCACGATGACAATAGGGCTAAGGGGAGATTCCATGCATAATAAAGTGACATGGATTCTGAAATGAAGTGGAAATTGTCATGTGGGTCTCCTACTCCTCTGACTAGACAGACAGACAGGACGCAGCGTCCCAGTACAGGCAGCTGTCTGTCGGAACAACACCAGGTGTAATTGAATGTCTCCATGGCAGTGATTGAAAAATGTTATTTCACGCCCGGATTACATGCTAATGCTCACAATGCTCGGAGGGCTAAGGGGGAGGGAGGGGGAGATGGCAACAAATGAACATATCTGTTTATTTCATAGCCTTCCGTTTCGGAAAGACATGGGTGCTTGGGGAAATCAAGCCGGGCTCTGAAGCCCCTTTCTGCCGCGCGGCACATCTGCAAATACAATGCTTCTGCACACGTGGAGCGCGGGGCAGGAGCGGCAAGAGCTTACACGTTGCTCCCTCGAGCGGCCTTCTCATTGTCATACTGGCATAAATTAAGATTGATGAGAGATTAAACAGACGTAGCACCAGCCCGCAATCAATGGGGCCTGATTGACAGCTGATTCTATTTTTTGACAAAGCTGGTCTGTCTAGGGTTACGCAGATGCTGATATTTTATTTTACCCAGCGGGTCAAACCACCTCTCCCTCCCTGTAGTCTAAAGAGGAACTGTTCAGATCATGGTGATTCTGGTTTCAGTGCTTATCAACACGCAATATTAGATCTAACTCGATCTAGCAAGGAAATGAGGTCTAATAATAATCTAATAATAATGCTAATAATAATTGCGAAATATAAAATTGCATTCTTAATTTAAATTGCAGTTACACAAATCATTTGCATGCAGTTTTAAGCTAGAAATTATACAATTGAGAATTATATTTATTTTTCTTCTTGACCTTGCATCTGATAGATAGGCCGATACAAACGACCAATCGCCTTGAGCAGGAATGCCCAACACTCTTCCTGGAGATCTACTGTCCTGTAGGTTCAGTCCAATACTAATGTATCATATCTGATTCAGCTAGTTAAGGTCTTGTTGAGCAGCTAATTTGTAGAATCAGGTGTGTTAAATTAGGGTTGAACTGAAAACCCACAGGACGGTAGATCTCCAGGAAGAGGGTTGGCAGCCCTGGCCTAGAGCAAATGTTTTCCCTCATTAAAAATGCATATGTGGACTTTCTATATTGTTATGGTATTTTCACGGAGACAAAAAGAGCCATCAAAGTCAGTGCGTGCCCTTGTTGAGTTTATATGTTTACTTTTACACGCTGTTGCCCTTTGAAAAAACTTGCTTTCTCGAGGAGGGGCAGGGGGTGATTTTTGTAAAGCGGGCTAATGTTTGCTTTCTGGCCCGTGCCGATGTTGGGCCCTGTCTGTCTCCTAGGCCCTGTAAACATGAGCACTAGCGCTCAGCTGGTCGCCCCGGCGGTGGTGGTGAAAGGAACGCTGTCCATCACTGCGTCTGAACTCTACTTCGAGGTGGATGAAGATGAGGCCAGCTTTAAGGCGATCGATCCAAAGGTAAGAGAAGGGCTTTACCTTCCATTGATCCAAAGCAGGCCCTCCCGTCATTCTGTAAAATCAGCTTTCAAAATGGCTCAGGCCTTTCTCCCAGTCCTTCCCTGACCTCAGCACCTCCAAGTCATGCTTTTCTGCAGCCTAATTGCTTTGTAAAGCCTTTATAAGAATTTAGTAAATAACTCCAACCATGAACATGCGTAGACTAAAAGCCTTTAGGCTATTGCATGACGACTGTAAGCAGCTTCGACTTCTGCGATCATCAAGTCAAATAATTATTGAATAATCCAAATGTAGATCGAGACTTAATAATTTCTATAATTGAGATTATAACAACCGTACAGGCTAAGATGCTGTTATGTGGTGTGTGTATTTGCGTAGTGAAAGTGAACATTAAGCTATAGCTTCACTCGTGCTTGAATTGCATTGGTTTGGGTGGGCTACGTCATTGACAACATCACGTCTCTCTGAAAACGGGTGTTTGCGCTGCAGATTCGATACACAAAGGCCTCCGAGCCTGCAGAAGCATCACAAGCAAACGTTTGAAAAATAAGTGAGTCTATCGCACATCATAATACAATCAATGTGCCTGATACAGAGAGAAGACTAGGCCTGCTCTTCTTCATTCGGGTCTTTCAGTTGTTCGTGAAATACAGCCCAGGAATCAGGAATAGTGTGTTGGCCAATGACTTATGTTGTGGTAGGTTTTGTTGAGAACAAAAACCATGAAATGACTTGAATTTATTATTCGACACCTTTGAAACGTAGCCTATATGACTCATTTGAATATCCTAAATAACAGGCTATAGTGATGAATATTAATTTCAAAACATCCTCTTTCTATTTGTATTCAACAGTTCAGTGATAAACCAAATAGGCTGCTGCTAATGGATAGCCTACTGTACTAATATTCCCGCGTGGTGTTTAGTCGCTCGTAGCGAAAGCAATATGAATCAGGTCTCGTTAAGAAATGGGCCCTGACTTCCCCTGGCTAGTCATTGAGTGACAGTTGTGTATCTTTTTTTTCCAGCAGTCTGCGCCCAGGGTTATTGGCAATAACAACAAGAACAGTTATAATCATAATCTAGTTAAAATAACGGATAAATTCATTAATCAACTTTTGAGGTTTTGATTTTCGTGCGTTAACATTTTCCTATTGAAAGGGCAAATGAATTAACCTGAATTTAGCAATGGTCTATTCTGGTGAATGGGCCTACTACAAGTGGTTGTTGTGTTTCTCTTTATCCTCGTGCAATTTCTCCGCTGAATTATAGCCTATCTCCCCAATAGTTAATACACAGTAATAACAGACATGCATACCGGTGTTTAAATATGATTTTTGCAGCCATATAGCCTATCGACACCAAACTGTCGACTAAATAGACGTTTTTTTTTTGTTAAAACAATTTTCATCAAATTGAACTAAATTATAGTGTGCTATATTAATTATTCCAAGACGAAAATTAATGTATGTTCTCTGATATGCATAATCATGCAGAACTCGTATTTTGTATCAAATGAATCTAGGCCCAAGATTTACCGAATGTAAATGTATTTAACATTGCTTTTTTACGCACATGAATTCTGTTTTTCACACGGGAATTGATTTCACTTTATCTAGTAAATATACATTTGTATTACTCTTACTAAACAATGCCAGTTCTCAAAACATGTATACAAACACAAGGCCAAGTTGTAATGTAATTTCTTAGTTTTATTAACATTTCAGTTTAAGGTCACGTAATGAAAAATTGGAACTTGGCACGCTACATTTTTATTCTTTCACTTAAAGATTTTGTGCATATAATTTTAAATAAACATTTATTCACTTTGTGAAAACATTTTAAAACAAAACAACCAAAAAAGTATTACATTTAGCTTAATGTACCTTCACGTTCTCTCTCTCTGAAGGGCAATGTCCCATTACACTCCGTTGTAAAAGTTTATTTTTTTTTGTTTGCTTGTTTTTAATTTCTCAATTGTTTCACATTGCTCGGATGTGAAACCAAGATCATGACGTTTTCCTCCACTCTGAAGTGATCTCAAAACGTCACCTCGGCCCTAAATAGCAATAGTATCACAATCAGACAATTCGACAGTTTTATAATTTGTCCAAACTTTTTGCATTAGTGAGGATTTCCCTCGCCAGTCTCCACGTCTGCTTTGCGGCAGCTTCCAGGGCCGAGTGGGGCTTCCCCTGAAACAGGTCCAAATTTGGTAAGAAATAATGGGGGCATCTGCGGCACTGCAAACACGAGATGAGCTGCAGCAGAATTCCGTTGATTCGATCTCCGAGGCAGGACTCGTCCCAGTCGGTCTCTCTCGGGTGTTTCTCACACTCATACAGCAGCAGGGTCTTCATGTGGTAGCTCTGGAGTGGCTGACCGGGTAGCTCGAGATGACGGTCGCGGAGAGTCTTCAGGACCGAGAGGCATCTCTTCCTGCATCCCGCCATCAGGAGCCTATTCTCGGCCTCGCTGAACTGCAAGACCCAGGCGTCACTCTCAGCCGAGCTCTGTTTCCCGGTCAACGAGTAGCACTCTTTGGAGAGCAGGTTAAAGCCCTCGGCCTTGACCTCGGCCACCCGGTTCGGACCAGGCCAGGGGATATGGGGCATGGGCCACTGGGCAGCGCTCCTAGGCCAGATCCCTGTGCACTTGAAAGCAGGGGTGATCTGAACCACGTATCTCTCCCGGATCCTTAGTCTTACCTCACTTGTATCTGCTACCATTTTAACCACGTCACGGTAGCTACATTTATCCACCGCTTGCGCCACCAGAGTCTGAAACCTTGAGCGGATCTTCCGGGCGGAAAGGTAGCCCGAGGCCGTTATGAACTCGACCCAGAGAGACATACTTCTTTTGCGGCCGTCGCTCAGCTTCAGTACAGCGCAGCCGGGCAGAGAACCGTCGTCAACAAAGTTGAACACTCCCATCTGGTTGAGGTAGAGGACCACCTCGAACTCGTTGGGGGCTATGACCTCCATCCCCTCGAAGCGCGCCTCTATCTCGCTGAGAGAGGAGATGAACCGGGGTTCCTGCACCTCGACCTCCTTCAGGACGTCCGACACTACCTTACACACCTCCCGGATAGTCTTTGCAATGGCCGCTTTTCGAGTTTGGCATCTCTCGCTGTAGTATTTGTTGAGCTGGTAGACCAGCTTTGCCTGCGTCGCGATCATGTTGGGGCAGAGGTCCGGGCTGTACACCGGCGAGTCGCAGTACGTTGACGGATCCAATGCTTACCGGTAAAGCCAGAGGCGAAACGCTCTTCCCCAAGCAATGGAAAAATGATATAATTAAACTTTTTTTTGCGTACACAGCGGATGGACGTCAGACAATGTCGGAAGGAAACCGATAGGGTTGCAACGTAATAGGCTACTAAATATCAGTCCAAGTCATATGCAGTAGACAGCCCCAGAATGGGGTGGGCTCAGTGTACAGTATAATACCGTCCGTGTCCTCGCGCTTGCAGACCCTAAAGGATAAAGCTCTGGTCGTGACCACTCATCTCTCCTTGTCCATTCGGTTGAACGTAAAAACGACGCGTTATTCTCCTACCTTGCCCCACTGTTGTCCACACTCAGCTGTGCGAGCTGTACTTGTGTAGTTTATGAATGGTCCCCTAGAAGAGTGAAAGGGGTCGGGCTTCTCTTCCTGCAATCAACGGCGGAGCTGTCAGTGCAACCAGCCAATCAGAGGCCTCTCCGACAAGCACTCTTTCACGAGAGGCACACTTTCGCTCTCCAACATCCTGCGCGCGGAGCCTCTGCTCCCAGGTCGAGATATAGGAAGATAAACGGTTCCTTTTCGTATACACACTTTGTGCTCTTTTCTACGAAGTATATTTAATACGTTTTAAAGACAGCTGTGTCTCTTTTGCCTTGACCTAGCCTTCCCCCCCCCCCCCCCCCCCCAGGTGTGCACGTGCTCAATATAAAATGGAAACATTTAGAAGGAGAAAGGTTGCGCATTGAGTGCTGGATACCTGACAAGGGAAGTGTTTATTTACTGGCTCGCTTCATGTCTGAATGGCATCAATTTGGAACCCTTTTGTTTTTCTATGGCAGTTAATGAGGCTTGATACTACTTTATAAACATTAGCACTAAGGTTTTAATCGCTTTTGACAAAGTAACCAATACGTTTTTTAAATGCTGTACAGTTATTGTATGAATGCATTATTTGACTGTTCGTGCATTTGCATATTTCTAATGAGTTGCTAATTTATGTATATCAAGCTATTTTTGACTGATGTTTTATGACATTTGTGCGTCAAGAAACAAGAAAGACTAATTTTATTAGAAAGCGCGTCTCCAGGCTGCGGGTTCAACACGGTGTGTGATAATCAGGTTAACGAGATAAATCGAATGTTCAGTGAGTGTACAATATTTCTAATATTTGTGTTTTTCTCCATAAAATAGCATATCATTATGTTTTCCTGATTTTGAGTATTTTTTCTCTTATAATAGGCTAAAAGTTGTTCACATTTCAAACCTCTAACATATTCACTTGTCTTAAAGGAAATGCTTTTTGTTTGTCGTTTTGTGCCTAGTGGTTTCATCTTGGTGTATCATGACAGTAGATTATAGGCCTGAATAGTTAAAATCACACCCAGTAATTTCCCTCGGATATCGGATTAAGAGCAACAACCTTCCCCTCACAGAAATGTGGTTTATTGTTTTACCATACAAATTTGGCCTACTATTTCCCTAATATTCTATCGGCCAAATTAACATCATATTACTTCCATATTTGACCCATTCCATGCCATTGCACAATTTAAGAACGGAGAACAATTCCTCCTAGAATGGATGCGCACTACACGCACCTGCAGAGCATGTTTTAGCACGCGTGTAATTATAAAATGTGATGAACGATAATAAGACTATAGGCCTATTATTTTAATTGATATCGTAAGACTCTTTGAGATGTTAAAAACGTGGTATTCCATAGTTCTTCAATACTATGTTTGGGGCCTGTTTTTATTGCAGCCTATTTGCCCTTGTCGTTTTATAAAGCGCATGTTACATTAATAATGCCTAATTCAGAAAAAAACTAACGTTCTGATGTTTCTCTTTTCACATTCTTATTACAACAATTTAAATATGTAATTGATTTCCAAGAAGCTCAATTATATTTTTAAATCACTCTAAAGACATAAACAACCCGCTTTTTCTTTCTCATTGTGCGCTGTGCATGGTTTTCTAAAAATGCACGTACTTTTAATCTGGTCATCGCTTTATCGGCGCGTGAACCTTGTCGGTGATGAATAATAAACGGACAGGGGTTCTTCGCGCGGGCCCGGGATTGTAATTGAAGTCCTCTTATCACCCCAGACGTCATGTTAGATGACTTAAGAACCAATCACCGTCTCCTCGCGGGCACAGCACCGAGACGCGCGGGGAGAAGGCGGGGTGTGAGACTACTCCTCAGACAGTGATGCTGCATAAGAATGGCCCAAAAAATAACGCATCAGTTAAATGAAAGCTACTTAAATTAAAGTCCTGTTTGCAAAACTATTGATCTATCTGCAGCTCTGAGGCTTCTTTGCCCGTCCTCCGGTTGTAGACTACTCAAGTTAATGAGGCGCAGGTTGTTAGGAGCTTTGGCATTAAATTCATTAGGGAGTCAATTGGACATTCTCTGTCCAGTGGACGTCGTTTTTATTTCGGGA
Organism: Oncorhynchus mykiss; assembly: GCF_013265735.2. Lineage (NCBI taxonomy): Eukaryota > Metazoa > Chordata > Actinopteri > Salmoniformes > Salmonidae > Oncorhynchus > Oncorhynchus mykiss. The sequence goes on along the minus strand of NC_048583.1, from coordinate 12,072,031 downwards.
TCCCTCGAGGCTTTTGGCCTAATTAGACATAAGTGTTTTAATTGCAACGACTTTTGGCTATTTGGAGCTGGAAATATCTCCAGGTCCTTGTTGTGGTGTTAAGCAAAGCACCCAACGATGCAATGACGCGGAGTTAACATGGCTTATCAAAAATCTATATTGATGATATGAAAACCTTCTTTCGCGTTCTTATGTACGTTCTGAAGTTATTGCATAAATGTATATATTTTTTCTCTTTTCAAATATATTGTTATCATACAATAGTCAGCGAAGCTAGTTTAATATGTGTTTAGCCATATGGGGGAAAAACTGCTTTTGCAGATTGTACTTTAAACAGAGACAGACTAACATTTTAAATGTAATTGATGGTAATATTAGTAAATGACTGAAACACTATTGTCTCAATGTAATGCAGGCTTTATACAGCCAATGCTTTTTTTGTAGTTTAGTATGACTAAAACACAACGATTATTTCCCATTTTGGAAAATGTTTTTTTTTGCGCCAAATATACATTATGTTTCCCACAGATTGGTCAGCATGACCACGACACAAAGGTTAATGGACTGAAACATTCCTGGAATACTCATGTACTCTATTTAGCTTTCGTTTCTCATTCTCAACACATTCAGTGTAGCATCGGGTTTAGCTGAAGACTGGAAAATGCAACCGCTTGAAATACAGTGTGGATACTGAAATAAGCCACAAAGTTGGCAGAAACCAAGTGATAAAGTGTCTTTCAGTTTTTTGAACAGTAAGATGGCAAATGCCTGTAGACTTGTCATTCTCATAGATTCCATTAGTGTTGATGAAGCTACTAACACCACAGAGAGTACATATTACTGTAGTGTAGGAGATGAGGTTGGGTGATATTTGGGGAGACATCTTCTATGATATGCCACTCAAGATATTGCAATATCTGATACAATCGTTTTGCGCAGTTAATGAGTAAATCATTCTAGCCTGTGCTGTTTTTGTGCTTATTTACGATAGTAACGTTACATAATATTTGTATTGTGAAAAAATAAGGCTTAGTTAATTAATTCAGACTTCATTTTGAACTCTAGCCTAACTGATAAAACTGCACCGTTTTTGATTAGTGAAGTTCAAATCGAGTAGTCTTGCACTACCCGATATATCGTCAATGTCAAATATCACGATATTCAATTTGATCATATATCGGCCCAACCCTAGTAGGAGACCTCGGGACAGATTCACAAAACTCACTGCCTTGATTAACTAACTATAAGCCTAGATGTTGAAAAACGATATAACTGTAATTAAGGGGTGTGTCTGTTGAATATTTGAATTTAATTGAGGGATTTTTTTGATTGGCTATTTCCTGGTTCAAGTTAAGTAATGTAACCTCAAGTCTATGTGATAATTTTCACTTATGATGAGTGTATTTGGTGTTTACACATATACAGTGCACAGTTACAGCCTTATTATTGATTACTTTGTTTGTTTCCCCTCATCACACAACTCCCGATTTTGACAAAGCAAAAAATGTTATTTTTTGTTGTTGTGCAAAATCTGAAATATCACATTTACATAAGTATTCAGACCCTTTACTCAGAACTTTGTTGAAGCACATTTGCCGGCGATTACAGCCTCGACTCTTCTTGGGTATGATGCTACAAGGTTGACACACCTGTATTTGGGGAGTTTCTCCCATTCTTCTCTGCAGATCCTCTTAAGCTCTGTCAGGTTGGACGGGGAAAGTTGCCGCACAGCTATTTTCAGAAAAAGTCAGATAACAGCATGATGCTGCCACCACCACCATGCTTCACCATAGGGATGGTGCCAGGTTTCCTCCAGATGTGAAGCTTGGCATTCAGGACAAATAATTACATTTTGGTTTCATCAGACCAGAGAGTCCCCCCCCGCCTTTTGTACACTCGCTGTTTGTTTGTTACCTATGCATAGTCACTTCAGCCCCCCCCTACATGTACAGATTACCTCAACTAGCCTGTACCCCTGCACACTGACTGGGTACTGGTGCCCCCTGTATATAGCCTCATTATTCTTATTGTGTTAGTCTACTTGGTAAATATTTTCTTCTTCTTGAACTGCACCGTTGGTTAAAGGCTTGTAGGTCAGCATTTCACGGTAAAGTCTGCACATGTTGTATTCGGCGCATGTGACAAATTAAATTTGATTTTAATTTTTTGTCATGGTCTGAGAGTCATTATGTGCTTTTTGGCAAACTCCAAGCAGGCTGTCCTGCCTTTTTCTGAATAGTGTCTTCTGTCTGGCTACTCTACCATAAAGGCCTGATTTGGTGTAGTGCTGCATAGATGGTTGTCCTTCTGGAAGGTTCCCCCATCCCCACAGAGGAGCTCTGTCACAGTGACCATTGGGTTCTTGGTCACCTCCCTGACCAAGGCCCTTCTCTCCTGATTGCTCAGTTTGGCCCGGCGGGGGCCTCTGTGTTCTTGGGGACTTTCAATGCTGAATAAATATTTTGGTGCCCTTAACCAGATCTGTTCTTCGACACAATCCTGTCTCGGAGCTCTACGGACAATTCCTTTGACCTCATAACTTGGTTTTTGCTCAGACATGTTTTGTCAACTGTGGGACCTTATATAGACATGTGTGTGCCTTTCCAAATCATGTCCAATCGATTGAATTTACCACAGGTGGACTCCAATCAAGTTGTAGAACCAGCTCAAGGATTATCAATGGAAACAGGATGCACCTGAGCTCAATTTCGGGTGTCTCATAACAAAGGTTCTGAATACTTATGTAAATAAGATATTTCCTTTATTTAAAAAAATAAATACATTTGCAAACATTTAAAAATCATGTTTGTGCTTTGTCATTATGGGGTATTGTGTGTAGATTTATGAGAGAAAAAAATGTATTTAATCAATTTTAGAATAAGGCTGCAATGTAGCAAAATGTGGAAAAAAGTTAAGAGGTCTGAATACTTTCTGAATGCACTGTATAGGCATGCTATACACACACACACACACACACACACACATATATATATATATATATATATATATATATATATATATATATATATATATATATATATATATATATATACACATACACACACACCACACACCACACACCACACACACACACACACACACACACATCCTTCTCAAGAAAATGCACATTTGGTATTTTGCATTAACCATCTCTGTTTTATAAAACCTGTTCCTATCTTTGGTATATAGTTGGTGGAGTGGCATTCATGTCAGTGTAGTAGTCAACCTACAACATACACCTCCTTCCTATCTGTTGTTATTAGCAATGTTCTTTATCTGGACTAGAACCGTAGTAGAATTGACGCTGTCAAGAGACGAGATAAGCCACATAGACGCAAACGTTCATTTGGAAGTTTCTAGCAAAAATACTTGAACTCTAACCCAACAGGCAACGTTACATTAGGTACCGCGTGATGTATGGTTTACTTACAACCTTGATTTATTGTGAAGATTTAAAAAATGCAAAACTGTTGAGATTTGACATTCTTTTCCCCTGAATCATGCCCGACTGGAGGAATAGTTGTACTCAAAGACCCTTGGCGTGCAGCTTAAGAAAGAAAAAAAGAATGGTTAAGGGTTTTTATTTTAGACTGCAAGACTGTTTAATATCAAAAGCACAGTTCAGTCCCTGAGAGATGAATACACGCCCCCCCAAGTGTGTGTCCCAAATGACACCCTATTCCCTACATAGTACACTACTTTTGACCAGAGCCCCATGGACCTTGGTCAAAAGTAGTGCACTATATAGGGAACAGGGTGCCATTTGGGATGGGACACACTCAAAGTCGTGAAAATGTCCAAATGTAAAGTAACACGCTAACTGTAGCTTAATGAAATATATGGTGACAGTAAGTATGACTTATAAAGACAAATTGTAAATACACTCTGAATGTCAGACAGGGTCAATATACACATATCTGGAAATAAATTCTTACCTTCATAAGCGATTGAAGCATAATTGTGCGAACCGGAGTTCAACTGATTTCACACTGTCGTGACAACACTGCACCTATTATGGGCAACGCATGCAAAGCTAGAATGATATTTTTGTTGTGTGGGTTTTTGGTGTTCAGGTAGTGTCTATGCATGGATGGTATTATTGAGGTTATATTAGGTGTAGTTAGTCATCACAACATCCTGTAGTTTCAGAGTGTGTGTGTACGTACACATGGGCACCCGCTTGTGTGTATTTTGGCTCCATCCTTTGACCTCTCCTTAATTAAAACAAACCTTTTGTGTGAATCATCTTTTGGACTCATCATTCACTATTCGTTTCAAAGTTATCACGGATGTTCCCTTAGTGTGTGGATCTAGAGGGACTTTTTTTCAAGGAAAAGCTCGTTTTTGGCGAAAAGCGAAGTAAGGCTGCTTATTCTTAAGGCTTGTCACACTTTCCTCTAGGGTTGATTTGTAGGAACAGAACGAAAACAAATAGACTCAGAGCCATAAGGTTGATCCCTCTTAGCCAAACAGAGTTCATTTCCGATAGCCTCCTTCAGAATCCATCATGTTAGAGTACACTACAGAACTGCAGAGATTCTACAATTCGGTTTCATCTCCGTGTACTTCCGCTTTGGTGTCTGTGCGCCTTATATGGCATTTTGGATTCTGGCGTCTATTTGAAGTCATCCAAGGCCATGTTCAGTGCATCAATGGTGATTATGCTAATCATGCAGCTTTTTCCACGTTAATACACATGCTATAATGATTATAATAATTTTGGGGGATTTTATGTAGCCAATATATGCCCTTGTTTTGTTTTATGGTAATTGTATAACTAAAACTAGATTTATTACCATCAACACAAATATGATAGTATCCATGTAGCATAACGTGACACGTGTTATTGGACCAATCACAGCAAAGAGCAACTCCGTACCTGGGAGAAATAAAAACATGTCATAGATACTAAACGTCTTCTTTTGAGGCTCTTTTCAGCCCTTTTTTTGGGCTTCTATCGAAGTCATCTTTTATTCTCTGCCTATTTATCTCGGTGTGAAAACATCCCACTTTATCAGACGGCGCCTAAAGGTCTTTCTCTGGTCTGTATTGAATAGAGTAAAAGAGGACGAGGCCTGCCTGAAGAGTCCGTCTTTGATCTGAGTCTGTGTGACGACTCCACCAGGACAGGGTCCCTAACCCCTCTCTCTCACTTCTGCTTTCTGATAAGCACCCCTTTTTCTGACTCACTCGCTCTCGAAAGTACCCCCCCCTCCCCTCCCCCCAACACACTACCACATCTGCCCAGCTGCTGAAGAGGCTAGCTAGTGAGCTACCAGATTACTCAGCCGAGCCCCAAGGGGTTATGGGATATACGGCTGCTGTTTGTTTTTTTAGCACCTTGCTGGCGTACAACACAATGTCGCCAACCATCCCTCCTCGTGTGTGTTTTGCCTCCATGTATATTCTTAGTTATCTGTTTTCAATGTTGAAGGGAATCTTGACGTTCATACAATCTGCAACTTGACCTGAACATTGGGTCTAAGTAGTGAGTCTGGATATCTCATTGGAACTTGTATGGCAGGTATATTTGCTCGTTGAATGTATCTAATAGATGTTTATAATGGTGGTTAGTGGTCATTCTTCTTTAGTGAAATCAATGATGACCAAGTTGTATGTCATGGATAAGCTCTCTTATGCCTGTCTGGATACAGATTCATGTTCTTAGACGTCTCCAGTCGCCCCACTGTGAGTAATGGAGATATTTGAAGTAGGAATTCTGACAGAATGAATAACTTCTCCTCAGTGAATACATTAGAATATATTGTTCCTTTACATTCCCCTCTCTCTCTCTCTCTCTCTGTCTCTCTCTCTCTCTCTCTCTCTGTCTCTCTCTCTCTCTCTGTCTCTCTCTCTCTCTCTGTCTCTCTCTCTCTCTCTGTCTCTCTCTCTCTCTCTCTGTCTCTCTCTCTCTCTCTGTCTCTCTGTCTCTCTCTCTCTGTCTCTCTCGCGCTTTCTCTCTCTCTCTCTCTGTCTCTGTCTCCTCTCTCTGTCTCTCTGTCTCCTCTCTCTCTCTCTCTCTCTCGCTCTCTCTGTCTTTCTGTCTGTCTCTTTCTCTCTGTGTCTGTCTCTCTGTGTCTGTCTCTCTGTCTGTCTCTCTCTCTGTCTCTCTGTCTGTCTCTCTGTCTCTGTCTCTGTCTCTGTCTCTCTCTCTCTCTCTCTCTCTCTCTCTCTCTCTCTCTCTCTCAAATTCAAATTCAAATTCAAGCTGCTTTATTGGCATGAAAAACATTGTGTCAATATTGCCAAAGCAACAATGTATGCAATATACATTGTAACAAAATTATTAATTATTAATCTCTCTCTCTCTCTCTCTCTCTCTCTCTCTCGTTGGAGAAGGAGAGATATATAAATAAGGAATACAGGAATTGAGTTCAGAGGCCCGAGATGTTCGGTGGGGAAGAAGAGAAAAAAAATCTGCAACAGTTTTATTCCTGTGTCTGGTTGAGTTAGCGCCCTTTGTACTTTCAAGTGAATGATAAGGGGGAGGATGTCAGGCAGCGAGAGGGGCTTTTAGCTGTAGATTTTTTTTCTCTTTCCTCCTCTCTTCTGCCGGTGGAAATATGAGAGGCACGGGGAAAGTGGCTCACCGGCAGGCAGACACACATACACACACCAACACACACTCACTCTAAGGCGTCACCCAGGCCCTGGTGCATGGACCCAGCTGCTCTCTCTGTAGGAGGCATTGGGCCCAAAAATCAGGCCGTGGTACTAATTGCTTGGCTGTGCCTCTGCATGTGTGCCTCACATGCTCGCGCTCAGACAGACAGACACAGGCCCACACAGACAGACCGACAGACACACACACAGACACAGACGCAGACACATAGGCGCAGACACACATGCGCTGACAGACAGCCGCAGACAGACACACAAAGACAGACACAGGCCCACAGA
>NC_048583.1:12010131-12057631 GCF_013265735.2 Oncorhynchus mykiss | reverse complement strand
TCTCCATCCATCGCTTTCCTGGTAATTACAGCACCTGGAAGACATTAAGTGTTTCCTTACCCGAGACAGACTCATTATCATCAGAGCCAATCGGCCGCTCTGCTCTTCTCCTTTTCCTCCGCTCATTCCCTGATGTCCAGGGTCTTCTCCCTTCTACACGTGTAATCCCACCCAGCCTCTTTCTCCCTGTGGCACGTTGACTTTACCTCTTCGTCAAGAAACTCAATTATTCCCATACAGACTCCCATGTTCCCCTCTCCCTTGCCTTCACTCTCCTATTGTAAGTCACTGTCCGAGTCTTCAAAGGCTCCTAACCACAAATGCATAAGACAGATGTGAGCAATTGAGATCGATTTGAGCCAATTAAGAGATATAAGGCCAAATACACGTTTTAAGCTTCCTGAAGTGAGTTTTTGCTCTCGTCTTTGGTCTCCCCCCACATGTCCAGTCCTGGCACAGCCTTACAAACGCAGCCTTCTGTCTCATTTTAGTCATTATAGTTTTCTGTAGAAATATAATAGAACCAGTTTCTCTCTCTCTCGCTCTCCATTTCTCTCATCTTCTTTATTTTTACCTCTCTATATTGTTTATAGTCTCTTCTTTTTTCTTTTTTTCCCCCTCTCTCTCTGTATTGTTTATAACCCTGTTCCTGTGGCGGCCATATTCTTTACCCCTCTCTATATTGTTTATAACCCTGTTCCTGTGGCGGCCATCTTCTTTACCCCTCTCTATATTGTTTATAACCCTGTTCCTGTGGCGGCCATCTTCTTTACACCTCTCTATATTGTTTATAACCCTGTTCCTGTGGCGGCCATCTTCTTTACCCCTCTCTATATTGTTTATAACCCTGTTCCTGTGGCGGCCATCTTCTTTACCCCTCTCTATATTGTTTATAACCCTGTTCCTTTGGCGGCCATCTTCTTTACCCCTCTCTATATTGTTTATAACCCTGTTCCTTTGGCGGCCATCTTCTTTACCCCTCTCTATATTGTTTATAACCCTGTTCCTGTGGCGGCCATCTTCTTTACCCCTCTCTATATTGTTTATAGCCCTGTTCCTGTGGCGGCCATCTTCTTTACCCCTCTCTATATTGTTTATAGCCCTGTTCCTGTGGCGGCCATCTTCTTTACCCCTCTCTGTATTGTTTATAACCCTGTTCCTGTGGCGGCCATCTTCTTTACCCCTCTCTATATTGTTTATAACCCTGTTCTTGTCTCAGCCATATTAATAGTTATTTTGAACTTGACTTACTGCAACGCCAGATCAAGAGTTAGACACTTTTCAAGATGTTGCTTGTGTGTTTGTCGAAAGGGTCATATGTTGTTGTTGTTGTTGTTGTTGCATTACAGCCATATTTACAAGGAAGGCAGTTCTAACCGTTGATGAATTCTTGTCTGGCATCAATGTAGATGTAATTGCTTTTCGAGAGCTGGAACTCAAGGACAGTTTGTATTCAACTCGTTCTGCTTCTGTCAGCATGTAGTCAGTGGTGCTTTACGTTCTTATTCAGAGCAGGCTACAAGGTGGAATGGTGTTGAAGATTGTTTCATCTCCTGTTCTCTCTTCTCTTCTTTTTACCTCTCCACTGTTCCTCTGTTTCTGTTGTCGTTGCCGACCCGGATCTCGTGTCGGTTTTGTTATTGCGGAGATGTTAAACGGGGCCGGTGGTTGTGACTGTGTGATTGTGACTGTGCACCTACGTGTGTGTGTGTGTGTCTATATGTTTGTGCTGATGTGTGTGTGTGTGTGTGTGTGTGTGTGTGAAAACACGGCAGATTCAAGGTTCACCAGTAGAGAGGTGTAATCAGGCAGGACAGGCCTGGGGAAAGATGATTGCCACTTGGTCATCACACAGGGAACCACTTAGACACTGTGTCAACCCCTCGGCTAATGATGACTAATGTCTCCTTCCCCCTGATTCTCTTTACTCTTTTAACACCATCACTGTCTCTGTCTCCATCTAGCTGGCACCACACACAGAAAGAGAAACACTGGTTTTACACACACACACACACACACACACACACACACACACACACACACACACACACATACACACACACACACACACACAGTTTTACATCTCACACATCTCTCTCCCTCTCATCCCACACCTCTTGCTCCTGAGTTTGTACTGTAGACACACCTCACCATGCAATACCTCCAGACAAAGAAGCCCTAGTTGCTCCTGATACTGGCCCCTCCATCATGCTCCATCTGTGGGGTTTGTTTGACTGGTCTCCATCAGGGCCATGTCCGACCAGGGCCTTCCCTCTCTGATTGATCACTTTCTCTCTCTCTCTCGCACGCACAGACACAGTCACAGACACACACATAACTCTCTCTCTCTCTCGCACTCACAGACACAGTCACAGACACACACATAACTCTCTCTCTCACACACACACACACACACACACACACACACACACACACACACACACACACACACACACACACACACACACACACACACACACACACACACACACACACACACACACACAGCTCCATCATTTAGTCCCTCAGTCAGGGTTCTGACACATGGTGTCAAAGGCAACAGCAGTAGCCTGATGGATCATCCTGCTTGTGGATGCCAGTCTGCCTGGTGCTACAGTCTGATAGTGTGTGTGTGATATTAACCACTCAACACCTGTGTACCTGCTGTTCTATCAGCAAGCCTTTGTTAGTCAACAGAACAGAGGTCAGAGTCAGACAGATTGCAGGAACATCGATCACTGCCCTCAAATGGAAATTGGAATTGTTAATTATTTGGAGGATCATTTTTGATGGCGATATGGAAGGAGGGAAGCATCTAGAACGTTTGTGGCGACATATGTGATTATATCTAAATGGGGAATTGGGTGTTTTACCTTCGTTTTTATGGACAGATAAGCAGTGGTGGGAGTGCATATTTTACCATTTCAATCATGAGATATACAACTAATGGAGGCTAAATGATTGATATGGGCCAGCAAGAAATCAGAATAGTAGGAGTCTGACAGAGAAACCAGAACAATGTTCTCATTTCTGGCTAATATTCTTACTGCACATGATGCATGACAAAGCAGACAGTGCAAAAATGACATTAGAACAATTGTTGTGTTGACCGACTGTATAGGTATCCACTATATCCTATCAGTGAGAATAGTGTGTGACTCCTGGTGGTGCTGCCACCGCCATCATGGTTAATGACCCGTCCAGTCTGGTTGAAATGGCACCTCCACCGGGGCCCTGTGTACTCACTCAACCAAGACCCCTTTATAGGTGACAGTGGCATTAGAGGGGTTTAGAGCTGCTCCACACTAGAAACACAAACAAGGGGGCCAACACAAGAACAACACTCAAGGAACATACTTTGAAAGGCTTGGTTTTTTGTTGTTGGTAAGGACTGATGCTTTGGAGAACAAAGCATGTGCTTCGGATAGGGCTGCTCATGTTGTCGTGGGTGATATCTTGGGTTGTATCTTCACAACCAACACGTTCATATTTCCTCACCGTCATCCGTTTTATTTCTGTGTTTAATGAGCCACTGGAATTAGCTTTGCACCAGTCGTTTAGAAAAATAAAATCACGTCTCTCAGTTGATCATTTGAAATGGAACATTGGGTTCAACTCAGACGACAGACAGTCCATGTAGAAAACAGATTCTAGCCTCTATTTCCTCCCTCAATACATGAATGGAATTGAGAATGGATAAATGGAATCTCCTAGCTAACAGAGATGGGCAGGTTATCCAAACACTATCACTAGCTAGTTGACTTTCCTCTCCTCCATTTAACCCCCTTAGACCCCTGCCTCTGGAGAGTGGAGGTTATTTATTAGCTCAGTTATCTTCTTAAAGGGACGGCTCTCAACACGACCATACAGATCATCTAGCTCGGATTGAATCACCTCGGAATCTTCCACATAGCCATGGGGTTCCATTCATCCAGTCAGGGAAGACCCCTTTTCACTCTCCCTCTCTCTTCCTCTCTTTCCCCCAACCCCAACCCTTCTTGCCCCTTCAAACACTCCTAAGAGAGGTCTACTCTCCACCCCACACCCCTTCTCCAATCCAATTAAGCCAGGGACAAAAGCAGGATTAGTGAAGAGTTTACCTCAGTGGAGCTCCACAGCGACCCCCAAAAAGGCCCGTCAATGGTAAAAAGGCCAAAGGGGGCTTTGGGAGTTTGAGGGATAGCGGGGAGAATGTGATAGGCGCTGGCCAGCGATCTTAACCTGTCTGATGTTTGTGTGGCGAACGGTGGCTCAATGCGGCGGCGGTTTAGAGGGAAGTTGGAGGTTGGGGACAATGCCTCAGTCTTTGACCACTTTGCTCCAGAAGCTTGGGCCTGTCTCCCCGATTTTCTCTGCACCTCTGAATTTCAATGAAAAGCGCCTCCATCTCCTCTCTCCTCCATTCATGAAGGGGCTAGCGTTGGCTGACTGGCTTGACACTTCGAGGAGCGTTTTTCTAGTCGTTGAAGTTGTATCCCACCTCCGACAGGTGCAACCTCGTGGTCTCGAGGGACGGTTTTGTACTTCTTAAAAGATAGCTGTTGGATATAGTATTTAATCAATGAAAGAAACCAACCGTTTTAAAGCCTTTGTGGACAATTTTAGGCCTGGGAAGAGTCTCTGTCCCCGGGTCAATGATAAGTACAGTAGCAACATCCGTCTGTTATTGTTCTCTTGTCTTCTTTTGAACGGCCATCGTTGCCCCGAAGTAGCAGGTAAAATGCAGGGACAGGCAGCCTACTAAATCTGCATAGGTCTGGCGAATTTCACGCTCCTCTTCCCTTCACTTATGTGGCCTTATCCCTCCTTTATTCCACCATCACCCCAGAGCCACCAACTCTGCCCTCACCGGCCCCAAGGTTAAAGAGCTTTAAGTCTCAACCCAAAACTGTTAAGGGGAGAGAAACGCCAGGCCTTGAATGGGGAAAGGGGGGTTTTGTGTACCCCCTCTGGCTAAACTGATCCCTATCTCTGTGTAATTACCTAAAGAAATCAAACTTTATCTCCTCCTTCACCTCAAGAAAGAAAGTGGCACATTGACCCACACACTGGGTTACCAGATTGGGTTTGGTCTTATCCTCTTGTTGTTTTTTAAATTCTCATAAAAAAGTTCCCAGCTACTGTTTTGTGTTACTATTCATATCCCACCGCTGCCACCTATTGCACTTGCTACCTCTAACAGTTTGGTTTCTTATTATCTCTCCAGAGCTCCTTGTCCCTGGCCTCGATCTGCACAAAAGCTCACTTGTTTAATGAGTCTATGCATTGAGGGCTTCACTTCTCTGCCAATTAACCCCAGGACCATTCCGTCATTTTCCTAAATCCACACGCGGCTTTTTTTGTTCACGCTTTATAAGGCTAAGCCGCTAGCTAGCGCCGGAGCAGGGGCCGGGCTGGAAAGTTAAAAGGCTAACCTGTTAGCAAACACAGTGGAGAGGGACATAAAAGGTTTAATCCCTATTAGGATAAATTCAAACTAAATGGCCCCAAATATCCTTTGAAAAGAAGGGACTTCCTTCAAAGAGTATAGCCCCAAACTAAGCAGCGTTTGGGGGTAAATGCGCTTGGCTTGGATGTCACTACTATAAACTCGACTCAACGCAAGCTTGGGCCCTCTTTATTTTTCTTCAAATCTCTCACACTCCAGCGGTTTCTTAGGCCTGTTTATTTGCTCAGTGTCGTGGTTTGTTTTACTTGCCTCGAGGCAGATAGACTCCTATACGTGACCAGTGATTAGAGCTTGAATCACTCAGCTACATGCGGGTACAACAATCGTGTCCATCAATCATGCCCTAATGACACAAATCCTTTGGCAAAAATGTATTGGATGAATTTGTGTCGAATATTTTCTGTAATTCCCTGAAACAGACCTGTGTGTAGTGTGCATATGTATGTTACTGCGTGCAGTAGTGTGCTATCTTAATTGCCTATTGTTGTGGGGATGACTGCTGGGGTGAGAAAGTAGAGTCATGTGTTTTCCACCATTCTGCAGGTCCCATGATCCTAGAACTCTCACTATGGGGCCAGATCATTTTTTTCCCCTCTTAGATGTGGTTCCCCCCCCCCTCCACTCCTCCTCCTTTCACATTCTGGGTGACTGTATCACACCTTGTTTGGATAGTCCATCTGTAGATGCTCTACAGACTAACTGTCTAATAGCCCTTATCCTAACCTTTATTCTAAACCCAACCCTATTCGTAACCGTAGCAAGCAGTTGCTTATCAACAGTATGATAGTATGACTATCTGTAGATCACCGATATGGGACATAACAAAGACAGTGAGATCCAATTATATACCTATTATACTTATACTCTCGCTCTCTCGCTCTCTTTCTCACTCTCTTTCTCTCTTTCACTCGCTCTCTCTCTCTCGCTCTCTTTCTCTCGCTCTCTCTCTCTCTCTCCTCTCATTCTCTCTCTCTCCTCTCGCTTTCTTTCTCACTCTCTCTCTCTCTCTCGCTCTCGCTCTCGCTCTCTCTCTCTGACTTACCTCCTCTCTGTTTTTTCCTGGTATCACTCAAACTCAACAACAAATTTTGTCCTAATTGGCTCCAGAGGGCTGAGGGGGGGACTGGGGTGAGTCAGAGGGGCCCGTACATGCCAGCGGAGGCGAGGGCCCTGATTGGAGCAGAGGCCCAGGCCCTCGTTAGTCTCCCCCTTCCACACCCCTTCTCTACCTCGTACTCATTAGTCTGATGAACTCATTCTCTGATGGAGGGTGACATGGCTGGGTGTGGTGTGCCAGGCTGGAACAGAACCCAACCGGGGGAGGGGGGTTCTGAGGCAAAGCCTGTGTGTGTCAGATGAAGGGTGAGCAAGGGTGAGGGAGGGAGGAGGTGGGGTTGGGGGATATAGGAGTTCCACAGGAGGCAGAGCCCATGTAGATGAAGTCCCAGGGAAGGCTAACGTCAAACTCATGGACTCAAGTGTCTGCTTGTGTTAGTCTTCGCTTTCATATTCATTTAGGTTTGGACAGTCGTAAACTCCAGACTCTCGTCTCAGACCGCTGCTGTGGTTATCATACCTGATTTTGATTTTGTGGTCAGTGAAGCGAAGGAAGAAGAGTTGGAAAATATGCTGCTGGGGTTCTTCAGATGTCCAGACGGTGACTAGGCTATACAGGGTCCTTGATCTTCTAGCTCGTGATTCAAAGTGTTGTAGTCCAACTACTGCTGCTTCTGTTTGGTTGGGAATTGGGGAAGTCCATGGAAATACTCAGGGAGAATTGGTGTGATCTGTAATGCAGAATCATGTGCACCTGGCTGTTGAGAAGGTGGTGTAAACATTGTAGTTATTTCACATGGGGGGGGGGGGGTAAAGGGGCCTGATTAATGTTCACATAGGCCTTTGCACACAAACACCCCCTCTATACAAAACACATTCCCATTGGAATACGTAGCACACACACAAATATCCGCACACAGAGAGAGTTTGTGTGTGTGTGTTCGTCAGAGTGTGTGAGGAGGGGGGGGGTGGGTAAATGAGTGTGTGTGTGTGTGTGTGTGTGTGTGTGTGTGTGTGTTTGCGCGTCGCAAAAGCAATTCCAATTCCGTACTGATAAGTCCAGAGGTTTCTTTTTCACTACAAACCCTATCAACTTCCCCAATATGGCTGCTCCCTCTCTCCCTCTACCCCCCCCCCCCCCCCCCTCCCCCGTCTCTGTTTTGATGTTGATTGATCACCTCTCTTCCTCCCGCTCATTAATTTCATCACTTTATCTCCAGCTCTTCATAGGACCACAAGGTGATAATAAATCCCTCCTCCGTGATCCTTTAACCGAAGCAGCCGCGCGGAAACGCTTAATAACAGCCTACAAATTGAACTTCAATCACCTCATTTTCCTTCAAAGGCCACAGACAGACGCAACACAAGGCGTACTAAACCAAATGCAAAAACGCTATTTTATTCTTCCCTCTTGCCACACCATCCTTAGATTAATTTCCTGATTGACATTGTACAATAAAGTTTTATTCAATTCTAATAAGCGACATTGGTTGCTATCTACTATGTAACACTGTTTCCTTTTTCCCCCTCAATGCCAGGAAGTCCTTATCAGCCCAAACACCCGCGCCTCGTCTCCCCAATAGAGAACGCTATTGAGAGACTAATTTATCTTGTAACTCACACACACACACACACACACACACACACTTATCTTGTAACACTCACAGCACAACTACCCTGCTACCTTGTTCTCCTCTCATGTTAGATGGTATTTTCAATGACATTTGTGTCAGGAACCCAAACGGGTGGTGCTTTGCCCCCAGTCCAGGTCAAACCAGTTTATTTGTCACATGACAGAATATTACAGATGTAAACCGCACAGTGAAATATCAGACGTACGAAGTAGAACATCCAGAATAGGATCTTTAATAAACCACAGCAGCAGCAAGCTTGAGGAGTCGGGGGTGAGGAGGGGTGTGTTGGTGGGTAGTCATTTCTGGAGTGGGGAGGGTGTGATGGAGTAGGTCCATTGGCAGGGATCGGCTGAGAGATTGGTGTGTGTGTGTGTGTGTCGGATAGCGGTGGATAGCTAGGGGGGTTGGTAGAGGCACATCTCTCCCCCGGTCCCCCTTCATGTGTCCCTCTTCATTCCAGAGTCATTTGGGTGTCTGACAGAGACAAACGATAGTGCTTCAGAAATGACCAGCAGCCCAGGCACAAACAGGTTGAATAACTCCCAGTGCGGCAGAGAGGGAGAGTGAGTGTGATTGTGAGAGAGAGAGAAAAAAAAGCCTCACAATCGAGACTCAAAGCCTTTTGTTGTTCTGTTTGGCTGCATGCATCCTCTGTGGTGTCAGTCACTTTGAAATTCAGCTTGGAGTCAGAGAGCTGAATTGATGAGAATTGCTGTACCTGAAACAGGGGACGAGAAAGTTATATTAAGCCATAATCAAATGCATAAGAGTGAAGATGGCTAGGGATTTTGTTTTTTGCAACCCTGTAGAGCTATTGTCTTTGAGAATTACAAGATTTATGTCAATTTATATTTCAATATTTTTTTTCTATCAAAACCATTCTATCTCGGTTTGTCAATTCAAACTATTATCCTTCAACAGTCCCATACGTCACAGTCTGTTCTTTCTCTCCCTGCTTCATTGGTTCTTGGAATTGTGTGTTCCGAGTCTGACTTCTGCATTAATTCAATAAGCACTCCATCAGGCAGGCCAATCAGAAGAGGCCTCCATCAGGCGGCAGGCCAATCAACAGGGGCCATTTCTGGCCACATCTGGAGGAGGTTGAGGGGAGTTAGAGTGGTGGTGTTTCACCTTCAAGGCCTTCAGGGCCAGTGATGGAGACAGATGGAGGCCTGGAGGGCTGCAGCCACAAACACCTGCAGTCTGGAGCCATTAGGTATAAATGCAATCGGAGACTCTGAGACACTAGGAAGCATACAGTATATACCACCATGGTACTTTATTCCAGTATATGGCCCTTTCAAATAAATTGTAGAATAAAGTCATATCTACAATTCTCTGGAATATATTTTAGGTACCTTCTCTACCACAGTCATCTTTGTTGACTTGTTTATTACTGTGCTTTGGTCCACTGTCTGACTCCATTCTTCTTTAGTGATTTAATTCTCATTCTCCTCTCCTCTTTATCTGTTTCCTACTGACCCCTCCTCTGTCTATCTATCACAGCCGTAGCATATGTAGCAATAACTCCAGCCCCGGACAGTAACGACCTCACCGCTGCAATTTGTCCAGCAGCCGCTTCGACCAAGTGGGTCATAGGCGGCACACCTTTCTCTCCCCTGGATAGTTTATCGTGCCACTGTGTCACCCTCCAAGCTTTTTCAACTGTAAGGGAAAAGGTGTGTGTGGAGGAGAGGGAGGGAATGTGACTCCCGCCCTGGAACTTTACAAGACAGGGTTTCTGAAAAACATCGGTCTCAAATATTATATCTGGATACGTTTTTGGAGTGAAGATGCATCGGTCTGGTTCACAATATGATATGAGGTGACGAGCGGCGTCGCTTCTAGACCTGTCATACCTGTCATATGAGAGACATCATCAATTTAGCCCTCAGTGCCTCACAGACAAGTACTCACTCTGAGGAGGAGAGGATCACTGGAAACACACTAGGGTGTAGAAATGAACACCTGGAACAGAGAGTAAAGTTTACTCACCCACCCACCTGGGGCAGAGAGTAAAGTTTACTCACCCACCCACCCACCCACCTGGGGCAGAGAGTAAAGTTTACTCACCCACCCACCCACCCACCTGGGGCAGAGAGTAAAGGTTACCCACCCACCCACTTGGAACAGAGAGTAAAGTTTACTCACTCACCCACCCACCCACTCACCCACCCGCAGTGTGTGTGTATCTCGTTCTGTCTGTGTGTGTCTGTGACATGTAGTGTGGTTGAGGAGGCAGTGTGTGTGTATCTCGTTCTGTCTGTGTGTGTGTGTCTGTGACATGTAGTGTGGTTGAGGAGGCAGTGTGTGTGTCTCGCTCTGTCTGTGTGTGTGTGTCTGTAACATGTAGTCTGATGAGTGGTCGGTGTTGTTGACATGTGAACCTGATGGCCACCCTGTCTGTCTGTCCATCCTTACAGCGGATAGAGAAGTCAGACTGATCCAACTGTCTGTCTGAGGCGGTTTGTCATGACCTTCAGATCAGACTGGTAAACGGACTCTGACAGACAGGGCAGGAGACACGCAGACCAGACTGACAGACAGGACAGGGCAGGAGACACGCAGACCAGACTGGTAAACAGACTGACAGACAGGACAGGGCAGGAGACACGCAGACCAGACTGTCATATCTAGTTATTTAGACACTGCTTTGTTATACATCGTTGAGATATATTTGTAAGTACACAGTGATGATCATACAATAACGAGAATACAGTATATTACTAAAATAAAGTCAGTTGATTGGCGTGATGCAGACTGCAGTTTAAAACGTCCCCCGATCCTCCCCCAGTCCCACAGGCAGTGTTGTTGTGTCATGCTCTGTTGAGGCTGTGGGTTGTAGAGTGTCAGTGTGCAACACAGTCTGTTAACACTGATCAAATAGGGTTAATTGTATCACAGGGAGTGGTGGCTGCTGTAGACGGTCATTGCCTGCCTTGTCTGCAGTGTGGAGATCAGTCCATGAGTGGCTGAAAGATGACGAGAAGTGATTTTCATAATTGAAAAAAATCTGGTGGATGAAGACTCACCTAGATCCACTAAGACTTCATCAAAAATAGAAAGATCAAACTGATGAGGAAAAAACCTGACAAAATACCCATCTTTCTCACCTAGATCCTTATAAAACCTTCATCAAAAAACACATAATAGTGTCTTTCACAAATAACTTTGACGCCCAATGAAAGAAAATCCCTTCATAAGTCCTTTTGGATATTCTGTACCAGAAGCCACAGCTTGAGGGGTTATTGTGACAGTGTTCCCATGGTGACGGGGCTGATGGGAGGCTGGTACGGTGTGGGGTCGTCCTGGGCCCAGCCTGTTAGGGTAGTGTAGGTGAGAGTCTGGGAGAGAGACGGACGGGCAGACCAGTCTCTCCTCCAAACATCTCTAATCCACATTTAATTGAACTCCAGAGACTTTGAAGTGAGGCTGTGGTGCAGGCAGATCTTATTCCTCTGAGAGGAGGGAGGGAGAGAGAGGGGGGGAGAGAGAGAGGGGTGGGGGGGGGAGAGGCTGCCAGGACGTCCTCAGCTAAGAGCCCCAGCTGCTCCCTTCCACTGCAACCTACCCTTTAATGAGCTCCTTGAAGCTAGTGCTGGAGTTAGCACACTATGCTAGTCGCATATTTGAATATTTCTTACCCCTTGGTGCCATACCTCAGTGACCCCTCTTCAATCCCCATGTCCCTTAACACCTAGTGTCATTAAAAGAGCTTTGAAACAAAAAGGGAGAGGCCCGGGTGAGTAAAAAAAAAAAAAAAAAAAGAAGCTAGTCAACAAAGCAACGATAAGTGGGTTAGCGCAGAATCTAAAGATTGGATTAGCTTGAATATGAATCGCAGGAGGCCCGGACCGAGCATCTGTGGCTGTCAGGAGGGCTGACAGGCGTCGAGACAAGTCACTCTGACAACCGCAGAGAGAGAGAGAGTCCATTCTCCACAGAGAGAGATTAGGCTCAGCTCATTTTAGCATTTTTGCATTCTTTAGCGTTAGCCGACAAGCTCCTGTTTAACCTTGCAAGGTGGCAGTCCCCTTGTTAGAGGAATTAGAGAAAGCAGGTTAACTGACTATTTTGCATAAACTGTGCTGTTGACCCAATAGCACTCTTCATAAAAGCGTTGTCAAACCCAACTAGCTCTCACTGTCTCACGTCAGAATTAGATGTTAATCCATATTTATTAAACTTCAAATTTTAAAGTTGTTGCAAATGTCAAATTTCGAAGTGTTTAAGGTTAAGTTTAGGAAATAACTCTGCATTTTTAAGTTTAGGGTTAAATTTAGGCATTAACTCTGAAATCTTAAGATGAAGCATTAACTCTAAATGGTTAAGTGGCTGATTTTACACGTCATCTCCCGATGTCCTCAGACGTGGACAGACGTCGAACACTGACTTGTATCACCGGTGACCTGGCTGGTCAAACCGGTCTTAATCTGGTGAAAACTGAGCCATTAAAAACCACTGCAATGGGCAGTTTGTGTTGGCATTATAGATTTATCTGAACAACATATCACTGTTTTGTGAACACATTTTACGTTTGGCCTTGTAATTGGTACTCTTCAGAAAAGTAATAATTTTTTAGCTCTGAATATTGGTGCATACTTGAAATGATCTTGACAATAGTATGCATCTGATTCTGACTATGTCTTTATTTATATTTTAAGCAGAGAGGATACCTGCTGTCTAAATTACTGATGAGCTTTTAGTGAACTAAATGTCTGCCTCGTCCTTCCCTCCCTCCTCCCTCTGAATAGGGCTCATTCTCTCGTTAAAGGAATCCCTTTTTCACGGAGGCTGATCAATATAACACATTAATCCTGCTGTTCGGGACGACGCGTCACTTGGCTGTGATGAATGAACTAACACAGCCTTCTCTCCTCTCTCTCTTCTCTCCTCTCTTCTTCTCTCCTCTTCTTCTCCCCTTCTCTCTTCCTCTCTCTTCCTTTCTCTTCCTCTCTCCTCCTCTCTTCTCTCATGTCTTCTCTTCTCTTCCTCTCTCTTCCTGTCTCTTCCTCTCTCTTCCTTTCTTTCTTTCTCCTCTCTCCTCTCTTCTCTTCCTCTCTTCTTTCACTACTTTCTTATCTCCTGTCTTTGCTCACCTCTCACTCTCATACCTTTCCTCCCTCTCTCCGCTCCCCTCCCTCTCTCCTCTCCTTACCACTACTCTCCTCTCCAGATCCTAACCTACACAGAGGGCCTTCATGGTAAATGGCTGTTCACAGAGATCAGGGCTGTCTTCTCCAGACGTTACTTGCTACAGAACACTGCTCTGGAGATTTTCATGGCCAACAGAAGTAAGACCCACAACCAGCATATTTTATTCTAATATTATTCAGTAGAATCACAACCCTTAAATTATGACATGAGTTTGGATTTGAATCTGAAAGACAAATGAATGAAATGTTTCTTTGCTAGGATCTTTTTGAAAGCGTATAGATTTGATTTAGAATTTGAAGCTGCTCCATTATCTGTGGAAACCAAGCCATGGATTGACAGAACTTGTTTGCCTCCCTCTGTAGCTGCGGTCATGTTCAACTTCCCAGATGCAGGCACGGTCAAGAAGGTGGTCCAATGCCTCCCTCGCGTGGGGGTGGGCACCAACTTTGGTCTCCCACAGACCAGGTCAGTCTATCTCTTTGTATTTTGTTCTCTCTCTCTGTCTCTCTCTCTGTCTCTCTCTGTCTCTCTCTCTCTGTCGCTGTCTCTGTCTCTCTGTCTCTCTCTCTCCATCTTCTTGCGGTGGAGGGTTGGTATGTGTTCATCCCCACTGTGTCTCGTTAGCTGACACTAAACACTTGTGGGCTTAGCGTGTAACACTGGCATTTCACGTGTCACACCGTCACGCTTCAGCACGTTCTGAGGAAACCACCACAGAAAGAGTGGAGAACACACACACACACACACACACACACACACACACACACACACACACACACACACACACACACACACACACACAGCCCCCCCAACTCTCTCCCTCTTCTCCTCTTGCCTTCTTATGACTGCATGTCTGCAGCACCCTGCCATAGCCAAGTCCAGCCTGTGTACTGCACTGTCATGGCTGTAGCCAAGCCAAAGACAGAATGGAAATTGAGAAATGTCCAAGAAAATTCCCAAGGAGTATCTGTGTTTTGCTGCATAGTTGGTGTGATAGTGATATGTACCATCCATTTTGTAACCCATGAGAGAGTGTTGAAATGTGTGTTTTTGTTAGTCAGATTGTGTGGATCTGTTTGTTTTTGTGTTTGTGTGTGTGCGTGCACACGGGAGGGAGCGAGAGTGTGTCAGTCCCATTAATCAACATGGTGTAGCTCAGCCTGGGGGCGCCGTGTCTCTCTTGACCTGGAGACAGCTGTACAGTCCAGTCCTGTTCTCACACCATCACTACTCCCTCAGCATTACATTATACATCCTTTACCACAACCTGCAGTACCTCTACCTCAATGTTTACCAAATCCTGCAGTACCTCTACCTCACAATGTTTACCACAACCTGCAGTACCTCTACCTCAATGTTTACCACAACCTGCAGTATCTCTACCTCAATGTTTACCACAACCTGCAGTACCTCTACCTCAATGTTTACCACAACCTGTAGTACCTCTACCTCACAATGTTTACCACAACCTGCAGTACCTCTACCACAATGTTTACCACAACCTGCAGTACCTCTACCACAATGTTTACCACAACCTGCAGTACCTCTACCTCAATGTTTACCACAACCTGTAGTACCTCTACCTCACAATGTTTACCACAACCTGCAGTACCTCTACCTCAATGTTTACCACAACCTGCAGTACCTCTACCTCACAAGGTTTACCACAGCCTGCAGTACCTCTACCTCACAATGTTTACCACAACCTGCAGTACCTTTACCTCACAATGTTTACCACAACCTGCAGTACCTCTACCTCACAATGTTTACCACAACCTGCAGTACCTCTACCTCACAATGTTTACCACAACCTACAGTACCTCTACCTCACAATGTTTACCACAACCTGCAGTACCTCTACCTCACAATGTTTACCACAATCTACAGTACCTCTACCTCACACTATAATGTTTACCACAACCTGCAGTACCTCTACCTCACACTATAATGTTTACCACAACCTACAGTACCTCTACCTCACACTGTAATGTTTACCACAACCTGCAGTACCTCTACCTCACACTATAATGTTTACCACAACCTGCAGTACCTCTACCTCACAATGTTTACCACAACCTGCAGTACCTCTACCTCACAATGTTTACCACAACCTGCAGTACCTCTACTTCACAATGTTTACCACAACCTGTAGTACCTCTACCTCACACTATAATGTTTACCACAACCTACAGTACCTCTACCTCACACTATAATGTTTACCACAACCTGCAGTACCTCTACCTCACATTATAATGTTTACCACAACCTACAGTACCTCTACCTCACAGTGTTTACCACAACCTGCAGTACCTCTACCTCACAATGTTTACCACAACCTACAGTACCTCTACCTCACAATGTTTACCACAACCTGCAGTACCTCTACCTCACAATGTTTACCACAACCTGCAGTACCTCTACTTCACAATGTTTACCACAACCTGCAGTACCTCTACCTCACATTATAATGTTTACCACAACCTACAGTACCTCTACCTCACAATGTTTACCACAACCTGCAGTACCTCTACCTCACACTATGTTTACCACAACCTGCAGTACCTCTACCTCACAGTGTTTACCACAACCTGCAGTACCTCTACCTCACACTATAATGTTTACCACAACCTGCAGTGCCTCTACCTCACAATGTTTACCACAACCTGCAGTACCTCTACCTCACACTATAATGTTTACCACAACCTGCAGTACCTCTACCTCACACTATAATGTTTACCACAACCTGCAGTACCTCTACTTCACAATGTTTACCACAACCTGCAGTACCTCTACCTCACATTATAATGTTTACCACAACCTACAGTACCTCTACCTCACAATGTTTACCACAACCTGCAGTACCTCTACCTCACACTATGTTTACCACAACCTGCAGTACCTCTACCTCACAGTGTTTACCACAACCTGCAGTACCTCTACCTCACACTATAATGTTTACCACAACCTGCAGTGCCTCTACCTCACAATGTTTACCACAACCTGCAGTACCTCTACCTCACACTATAATGTTTACCACAACCTGCAGTACCTCTACCTCACACTATAATGTTTACCACAACCTGCAGTACCTCTACCTCACACTGTTTACCACAACCTGCAGTACCTCTACCTCACAATGTTTACCACAACCTGCAGTACCTCTACCTCACACTATAATGTTTACCACAACCTGCAGTACCTCTACCTCACAGTGTTTACCACAACCTGCAGTACCTCTACCTCACACTATAATGTTTACCACAACCTGCAGTGCCTCTACCTCACAATGTTTACCACAACCTACAGTACCTCTACCTCACACTATAATGTTTACCACAACCTGCAGTACCTCTACCTCACACTATAATGTTTACCACAACCTGCAGTACCTCTACCTCACAATGTTTACCACAACCTGCAGTACCTCTACCTCACAATGTTTACCACAACCTGCAGTACCTCTACTTCACAATGTTTACCACAACCTGCAGTACCTCTACCTCACACTATAATGTTTACCACAACCTGTAGTACCTCTACCTCACACTATAATGTTTACCACAACCTACAGTACCTCTACCTCACACTATAATGTTTACCATAACCTGCAGTACCTCTACCTCACACTATGTTTACCACAACCTGCAGTGCCTCTACCTCACAATGTTTACCACAACCTGCAATACCTCTACCTCATAATGTTTACCACAACCTACTGTACCTCTACCTCACACTATAATGTTTACCACAACCTATCGTACCTCTACCTCACAATATGTTTACCACAATATACAGCACCTCTACCTCACAATGTTTACCACAACCTACAATACCTCTACCTCACATTATGTTTACCACAATCTACAGTACCTCTACCTCACACTATAATGTTTGCCACAACCTACAGTACCTCTACCTCATACTATAATGTTTACCACAATGTTTACCACAACCTGCAGTACCTCTTCCTCACACTATAATGTTTACCAGTACCTCTACCTCACAATGTTTACCACAACCTGCAGTACCTCTACCTCACACTATAATGTTTACCACAACCTACAGTACCTCTACCTCACACTATAATGTTTACCATAACCTGCAGTACCTCTACCTCACACTATGTTTACCACAACCTGCAGTGCCTCTACCTCACAATGTTTACCACAACCTGCAGTACCTCTACCTCATAATGTTTACCACAACCTACTGTACCTCTACCTCACACTATAATGTTTACCACAACCTATCGTACCTCTACCTCACAATATGTTTACCACAATATACAGCACCTCTACCTCACAATGTTTACCACAACCTACGATACCTCTACCTCACATTATGTTTACCACAATCTACAGTACCTCTACCTCACACTATAATGTTTGCCACAACCTACAGTACCTCTACCTCATACTATAATGTTTACCACAATGTTTACCACAACCTGCAGTACCTCTTCCTCACACTATAATGTTTACCAGTACCTCTACCTCACACTATGTTTACCACAACCTGCAGTGCCTCTACCTCACAATGTTTACCACAACCTACAATACCTCTACCTCACATTATGTTTACCACAATCTACAGTACCTCTACCTCACACTATAATGTTTGCCACAACCTACAGTACCTCTACCTCATACTATAATGTTTACCACAATGTTTACCACAACCTGCAGTACCTCTTCCTCACACTATAATGTTTACCAGTACCTCTACCTCACACTATGTTTACCACAACCTGCAGTACCTCTACCTCACACTATAATGTTTACCACAACATTTCCCTAACATTCAGAGAGTTTTCTGTTGGTATATCGGCTACCTAGGCTTCACCCCAACCTCTCTTCCACTATACATTAATGTCTCAAAAATGTTGGCTCTAACATTCAGATAGCATTTTAGGTACCATTAAAGAAACTAGATTTCCCTAGCATTTGTTCTCTGGCCTAACCTTCATATGGGTTAGCACTTGATCAAGACAAAGTAGAATATTTTGGACTACAGGAAAAGGAGGACCAAGCACTCCCCCGTTCTCATCGACTGGGCTGTAATGGAGCAGGTTGAGAGCTTCAAGTTCTTTGGTGTCCACAACACCAACAAACTAACATGGTCCAAGCACACCAAGACAGTCGTGAAATCCTCAGATCTTTGGTTGTATCACTTCCTGGTATGGCAACTGCTCAGCCTCTGACCGCAAGGCACTACAGAGGGTAGTGCGTATGGCCAGGTACATCACGCCAAGCTTCCTGCCATCCAGGACCTCTATACCAGGTGGTGTCAGGGGAAGGCCCTAAAAGTTGTCAAAGACTCCAGCCACCCTAGACATAGACTGTTCTCTCTGCTACCGCACGGCAAGCGGTACTGGAGCGCCAAGTCTAGGTCCAAGAGGCTTCTAAACAGCTTCTACCCCCAAGCCATAAGACTCCTGAACATCTAATCAAACTACTACCCAGACTATTTGCATTGCCCCCCCTCTTTTTACACTGCTGCTACTCTCTGTTTACTATCTATGCAGAGTCACTTTAACTCTACCTACATGTACATATTACCTCAACTACCATGACTAACCTGTGCCCCCGCACATTGAATCTGTACCGGTACCCCCTGTATATAGCCTCCACATTGACTCTGTACCGGTACCCCCTGTATGTAGCCTCCACATTGACTCTGTACCGGTACCCCCTGTATGTAGCCTCCACATTGACTCTTTACCGGTACCCCCTGTATGTAGCCTCCACATTGACTCTGTACCGGTACCCCCTGTATGTAGCCTCCACATTGACTCTGTACCGGTACCCCCTGTATGTAGCCTCCACATTGACTCTGTACCGGTACCCCCTGTATGTAGCCTCCACATTGACTCTGTACCGGTACCCCCTGTATGTAGCCTCGCTATAGTTATTTTACTGCTGCTCTTTAATTATTTGTTACTTTTATCTTTTCTTATTTTTTATTTTTTTTAAACTGCATTGTGGGTTAAGGGCTTGTAAGTAAGCATTTCACTGTTTCACCTGTTGTATTCGGCGCATGTGACAAATAAGATTAGATTAGATTTGATTTTAGCTGCCTTGTATATAATTCAGAGATGTTGCCCTAACGTTTGTTCAGTGTTTTGAAGCTTTAAACTGGGAGTTGTAAAGGGGTGATTTTGACTTTCTGCTGGCTTAATGACTATAATCTCACACTGTGACAGTGATTTATTCCATCATTTGCCTTTGTTTTAATTGGATTGGGGGTCATTTGTTTAAGTCCCATAGCATACATCATGCTCCGGGGGCCTGCGTGTGTGTGTGTGTGTGTGTGTGTGTGTGTGTGTGTGTGTGTGTGTTGCGGGGAGATCAGTGTGTGTATCTGCTTGCGAAGAAGAATTAACCCTACTCATTGCATATTTGTCTTTTTCATTTAGTGTGCCTAAATATCTATACCTATTTCTTATTGGAACATTTGCATTTAGAGACTTTACTAAGACCTTGGACTGAATCAGTTTTATTATTGAAGTTGGATATCTTGAAACACACCAATCCTCTGGTATGATTAGGTTATGTTTTCATAATTCACAGTGGGTCTGAAATGTTGTTCTTTGAAGGTGTTGTCAATGTCTTGTTTGCCAGCACTTATGGACTGGAATACAGCCCGGTATCTAACCAGAGAGCCCGGTATCTAACCAGAGAGCCCGTATCTAGAGAGCCCGGCATCTCACCAGAGAGCCCGGCATCTCACCAGAGAGCCCGGCATCTCACCACACTGTGTGTTCTCCCTCCTCCAGGCGTATCTCCCAGGCCAGTCCCAAGCAGCTCTACAAGGCCTCCAACATGACCCAGCGCTGGCAGCGCAGAGAGATCTCCAACTTTGAGTACCTGATCTTCCTCAACACCATCTCTGGTAAGACCAGTGGTACCCCACTGTCACTGGACTGTCACCATAGGGAATGACAACACACCCAGCTATTATGAACATATGTGGTAAATGATATAAACTCTGTTTGGCCAACATGGTTTCATCCTCTGACATCATTTTTTTCATAGTTTGTAAAAATATATTCCACATTTAAGCTCTAATTGAAAAGGGAGTTTGGTGTCCAGACATTTAGATTACTAAACATGTTCAGTTCTAGAAGTTTGATGATGATGTTGACTAATTTGAGACTGTTGTGACCCCCCCGATGTCTCCCTCCCTCCAGGCCGTACGTACAACGACCTGAATCAGTACCCCGTCTTCCCCTGGGTCATCACGAACTACGACACTGAAGACCTGGACCTCACTCTGCCCAGCAACTACAGAGACCTGTCCAAGGTAACACACCCACGCACACTTAGGAAGAAAGAGACGCCTCGCTGAAGACAGGCTCTCTGGGACTAGCTGAGTCAGCGCTGATAGAAGGTCCTATAAGGCTATGAAGGAGTATGTAGGGGAGTTGTGGCTGGAATGATTAGCAGGCTGTTTGATAATCACTGCCCACTCCCCTGGCCTGAGTAGTGGCTGTGTAATTGCGATTGATCATAGTTAAGTAAGACATCTCTGTAATCACTGGGTGCTGATAGCCATCTCTGTACAACACACAGCAGAGAGGAAAGAACAGCTTCTCGCTCTCTCTCTCTCTGTCTCTGTCTGTGTCTGTCCCTATTTTTCTCTCTTCACTGACTAAAGGCGTCCTCATACATAAGTTTGATTTGCTCCCAGCAGAACTCTGCTAGGTGACGTGAACGTTTGTGCTCGCATACTACCTTAAAATACCTTACCTTGAAAAAGCGGCAATATTTGTCCCTCTTGAGATGCAGTAGTCAATAACCTTCCTCAAAATAGTCCGAGTTCATCTAAAATAACTCAATAAATCTGTAATTAATTTAGGTGTTTTTACAGAGGAGGTCTTTGTTTGGTGCAGTATTTCTCAACAACAAAAAAATGTGCATGAAAACTAGTCGTCTGTCGTTGAACGACAACAAACACAGCTTTGAAGAATGCCCGCTGTTGACCAATCACTGACGAAGGGGCGTGAACTTCAACAAGCCTTAAAAAACAACGTGTGTGTGCTCGAACAGCCAGAAAAAAAAATGCTGAATGCTGTCGAACACAAACTTCACAAAAACGTAATAGAATGTCGTCATAATGCATGCAGAAACGGTTTCGACTAGGAAGCATACGTTAAGGGGTACTCTTAGACGGTATCACTGCTTACACACCTATAGAGGAAGTCATGTAATACCAAGACTCCATTTTGTATTTGGCCTGGACAGAAGTCTAAAATTGCATTTCCTCTTTCATGTGCAGAACTCCATTATTTACTAATTGAAGTCACAGTCTTAAGTCCCCTCCGCCGCTCCCTCTGAAGTGAAGGAATGCTCTCTACAGATGATTACGCTTAGAACAGTTGAAGATGTCTTACTCTCCCCCCTGAAGCTTTTAAAACACACACACACTTTTAAAAGGCCCATCTCCAAAGCATGCCAGTCGCAGCAGCCCCAGAACGGCCATTCATTATGTGTAATGGCGCCCAATGGTGGGAGGACAGAAGATTACTTTGAGAGTGAGATGATGGAGCGCCCGTGTCTAGCTTAAGCCAAAATGGCTGAATAAATCAGCCGGGCCACAGGAAACAACAGGCATGTGCAGTAATGGACAGGCAGAGTATACCTGGGAAGTAATGCACTCTAGAGCCACACAGAGTTGACCATTCACTTTTAATGGTGCGCCTGGCCCAAATCTGCCCTGGCTGGCAAAGGATTCTGAGGTGGAGGTGGAATGCAGAGGCGTCCATCTTGCTATGACTGAGGATGGATTCAGCTGGAGTGAATGCATGCTCTCTTGAGAAGACTTCTATGGCCTTTTTGTGAACTGTCATTGCCACAACTGCTTCTCGACTTCCATACACACCCACACACTCATCCTGTCATACACATCAACACCGTCCTCCAAGCAGCCCTCCTTTGACCAGTCCTCCCATCTCCGTTTCTCTCGCTCTACCTCCCTTGTGTAGTGTTTCCCACCATGCGGCTGTGTACCCCCCCCCCCCTCGCTCTGTTTATTTGTGCTTCATTTTGCCCACGAGGCTGACACATGACAGCCATTGCAGTCTCTCTCCCCTCCTCCCTCCCCCTCATCTTCCTCCAGAGTTTGGACAGCTCAGCCTCTGTGCTCAGTCGAGCCTCAACGCCCCAGGGAGAAACTGAGCAGCAGAGAGAGGGAGGGAATGAGATAGAACAAGGGGAGAGAGAAGGAGAACGACAGAACAAGGGAAAGGAAGAGGAAGAGGAAGAGAGGGCAGACTTTTTCTCTCTCTCTGACTCTCCCTATCCCTCTCTACTCTCTCTGCCTCCCTCATCCCCCCATTCTCATTGAAGAGCAAGGGAGTGAAGGAAGGAGAGACGCGGGGCCGACCAATCTTTACTACACCAGTTTTATTCATGCTGTTGACATGGTGTGATATCAGTGTATGACCAGTGGAGCGTGGCAGACTGCATCGTCTGGGAAAGGACAGCCGCTCCGACGCTCGGTACTCCTCCTCTATTGGCTGCTCGTTTAGTTTGATTCGTCATAATCCCCACTTCTGATATCTCTCCTTCTCTCTCTCCTCTTTTACTCGAGGTTGGATCGTTGGGCCAGTAACCGAAAGGTTGCTGGTTCGAATACTGGAGCCGACAAGGTGAACATAAAAATAAATAAAAAAATGAAATATCTGTCGCAGTGCCCTTGAGCAAGGCACGTAACCCTAAATTCTCCAGGGTTGCTGTACAATGGCGATATGCAAAAAAACACATTTCCATTATACCCTTGTGAAGTAACAGGACCAATATACGCACCCTCCAAATTATAATTATTTTCAGTCTACCCTCCCTCCCTCCCCTCTCATGTCGTGCTCTGCTTTGATAGAAACAGGTCATGTGAGTGTCGTGTGACATTGAGAGGCTGAAATTGCCATGAACGCCCGTGGGTCACACACTGTCATGCGTGCGTGCGTGCGCGAGTGCATGTCCTCACAAATGTATGTTCCTTCTGTCAGAGCGATTCCGTTCATACTCCGGGGCTCTTTCTCATCCTAAACTCTGACCTCGGCCTGACATGAAACGCCAGCCCAGAGATAACATTGTAGTCACCACGATAAGGACGCGGTCTTACACTAGACAACCTTAGTCCCGATCTAGTGCACTACTTTTGGACGCTCCTTAGTAGTAGTAGTAGTGCACTATGTTATGAATAGGGTGACGTTTGGGACGCACGCCTGCTCTAACGTTGAGAGCATTTTTAAACAGGCAATTTGGAAGGACTCCTGAAACGGGATGCTTGAACGAGGTGTTGACCTGGACAG
This sequence comes from Oncorhynchus mykiss, assembly GCF_013265735.2. Classification (NCBI taxonomy): domain Eukaryota; kingdom Metazoa; phylum Chordata; class Actinopteri; order Salmoniformes; family Salmonidae; genus Oncorhynchus; species Oncorhynchus mykiss. The sequence goes on along the minus strand of NC_048583.1, from coordinate 12,034,023 downwards.
GTTTGGGGTCCTGTATTTGCAATGTAGCAAAAACAACGCAGCTTTATATTGAGCGGTTCCAGGGCCCTTGTACTTTGGCACCGCGCGGGGGGCTAATGGGATATTGATTTCAAGATGCGTCCCATATGTTTTCTGACACCCCTCAAACACCACGTCATTCTCACTGTTTAAATAGGACATTCTATATAAACAGTCCTCTCAAAACCACAGTTTGATTTATGTCTCAAGGCTCTCTGGCAAAGCTCAGACTGAGCCTTCCTAAATGAGTGATTTATTTAGTCAGATAATCCTTAAATGTGAAAACATTATAGTTTGTTGTATCACTGCTGACCCTTATAATTTGGAGAGATGTAATGGTTAACCATATGCTACTGTCTGGTTTCTGCTCATCTTGATAGACATTTCTTGCCTTTGATGTCTTTGACATTGGAATTCAGATCTGAGAGATTTTCTGTAGTGGAAGATTGTTTGTATTATCCGGTTGACATTAGGTTTGATTTTGGTTAACTGTTGAATGGTTTTATTTGTGTCTGTGATCAGAGTCCTTTGATAATATAAATCTCCATTTGATCTGCAAACGGTATATGAACACAATGTGTTATGATGCACTTCCTGTTTTTCCAATATGTTAGAGGATTTAGCGTCATGTAAAAGATTACACATCACCGACACCATCTTGTATAGTTTTTATTTTATTTAACTAGGCACGTCAGTTAAGAACAAATTCTTATTTACAATGACAACCCACCCCGCCCAAACCCGGATGACGCTGGGCCAATTTGTGCACCGCCCTATGGATCTCCCAATCACGGCCGGTTGTGATACAGCCTGGAATCGAACCAGGGTCTGTAGTGAAGCCTCTAGCATAGTTGAGTGGCTATGGGTAGCAGTGGGCTAGCATAGTACTTTATACGTGTAAGCTAATTCTATGGTGTAATAATGATGCTAAAATAACCATTTCCCAACACCTTCCTAATCTACATTCTGGATGAACAACAGATAAAACCCTTATCCAAGATTAAAGTCTCCCATATTCTCCTCTTTGAAGCAGTAACACCATCTAACTCTGTCCATGGTTTATTCTAATCTCATTCCAGTTCAAAGTCTAATTAAAAACAACGCCAGCAGCTCATTTATCCGAGCGCTCGTCAAAGCGCTATTCGCAGGCACCGCCTGAACATATTAGCCCAATGGGCAGCGTTCACTCGATCAGAGCACTCCTCACCGGGGACGGGCCTGATGTACGACGCTGTCACCACCGCTCTATTGTACCGCCGCCCTCCTTGCCGCGCATCGCTCTCCACCCGGCCGTAATTTACAGCAGTAAACAATGTAGAGTGTAGAGCACTCTCTCTTTTTCTCCCTCGTCCTCTCTCTCTCGCTCATCTCTCGCTCTTGCGCTCTCGCTCTATTTTTCTCTTTCCCCCCCTCTCTCCCCCCTCTCTCTCTCCCCCCTCTCCCCCGCTCCCCCTCTCTCTCTCCCCCCTCTCTCTCTCCCCCCTCTCCCCCGCTCCCCCTCTCTCTCTCCCCCCCTCTCTATCCCCCTCTCTCCCTCTCCCCCTCTCTCTCTTTTATTCTCGCTCTCATTGCAGTGCACTCAGTCTCTTTTTATTTAATTTTATATTCCTCTTCCAGCCTTTTCTTTTTTTAATGAGCTCTACGTTATTACGGCAATAAATCAGTCCAATCGTTGTACTGTATAATTCAGCGTGTGTACTCCCACCCCCAGTAGCCCTGGGTAAGCCAATAGTGTGTCACTGTCAGCACAGCCCAGCACACTGTGTCGGCATGAGGCGGTGTGTGTGTTGGCGTGTGTGTGTTCCTGTTCTTTTCCGGTTGTTGGAGTATAAGGAAGGTAATTGGGTACGGTCTTGAATGGGTGCACCCTTGGATACAATCAGACACACACACCATTACACCCACCCGACACAGTAACAGCAGCATCAGATCAATAGCCTCTCCCCAGTCTGGACGAGGCCTCCCATGACAGCACTATGATATGAGAGAGGGCCTATCGATCCACCAGCCAGTGCTTCATCTTCAAAAGGCCATCATTCCATTACCATTGATCAGAGAGGAGGTGTGTTTGGAGCGAGGGATGAAGAGGAGGAGGAGGAGGGCTAATAGAAGACTAATACAAATTGAACGGGTAAAAAAGGGATTTCTATAAATGAGCATTTAAATAATAAGCCAGGCTCAGCCAGGTATTGGTTTCTCTGAGATCAATGGGAAATTAATGCAACTGATCCATTTTTTAGACCCACAATGGATGCTGCTTCTCCTGACTAGTATATTAGCTACAGATTAATAAAAATGGAAGAAGGAACCTCCCGGCCCTTGCTATTGATGTTCCTAGGCCTCCTTTCATCGCAACACATTCGTTCTCTCTGACAGACTAGCCGCAGGGGGTTGTGTTTCAGGGCTATGAAGTGAAATGCACTCTGTTGGAATGGATTGATCCTCAAAACAACACAGCATCTAATATTCATTCGGCGAACGCACAAAGGTTACTAACATCATTTGAATATATATGCCCTGTGTTTGAAGCAAAGTCTTCTCTCTGAAAGCTAAAAGAGTTCAATTGTACTGTGTTATAAAATGTTTCTATCTTCTCTTTGTACTGCCACTCTTTCTCTCTCTCTTTTATCTCTATTCCGTGTCTATCAGTCTCTGTTGTAATAACGTTGTAATAACATTTTACGTTTCTTTCTCCTCACAGCCCATTGGTGCCCTGAACCCCAAGAGGGCGGCGTTCTTCAACGACCGCTATGAATCCTGGGAGGACGACCAGGTGCCCAAGTTCCACTACGGAACCCACTACTCCACCTCCTCCTTCACCCAGATGTGGCTGCTGCGCATCGTAAGTTAACTTCCCCCAGCTGTACCCCACCTATATCCACCCCACCTACTCCCAGGTAGCCTAGCGGTTAGAGCGTCGGGGCCAGTAACCGAAATGTCACTGGTTCTAAATCCCGAGCCGCCGAGGTGAAAAATCTGTCGACGTGTCCTTGAACAAGGCACTTTACTCACATTCTCTCCAGGACTGCCGTACTGCTATGGCTGACCCTGTAGAACAACACATTTCACTGCACCTATCTGGTGAAAATGTCTCGCTTGTAAAGATAACTTGCCTTTTTCGACACATTAAAATGGCAAAATACTTATTTTGACCTCAATGGTTCAACTTGGTCCATTTTAAGGTTAAATGAAAGTACTGAATCCCACCACGATGTGTATAGAATAGGATTTAGGCCTTCATTTTTGTCACTGCTTTATGAAGAACAGATTACATTTAGAAATGAAGGCATTACAGTTGCCACCTACCCGTCATGGTGTAAAATGTACTACCTATTCATCATTAGACTTGTAGCACGCCCCATTGCAGCTAATTGTTGTTTTCTAATTGGCCATGGATACATAGAGAGTCAGGTTGATTTATGTCACAGTGAAATACAGGCTCCATCTACACGCTAACGTATGCACAGTGTGTTGTCCCTGGCTGGCCTTGGTTATTTCTATGTTGTGCTGCTCGTAAAACAGAGAAGCAGCACGCCGAAGCTAAATTCATAACGTGTTTCTTTCTGTGCGTTTTTGCAACATAAGATATATTTTTGTAATTTTTTTTTTAATTAAGTCTTCAATTGAACTATGTTTAATGAGGGGCTATTATTCTGTACTGTTTTTTAAACTTCTGCTTTGGAACTACTCAATCTAAAGATTTCATGAAGTTATCTTTCTCCCACGTGGTGCTTTTGCTAGTTGTATTGGTCACTGTATGTAACCCTCATCCAGCCGATATCAGACTCTTTCTGTTCCATCCACAGGGGACCATTCTGCCATGCAGGGAGGGATTCTAACCTTCCAGGGCCCTTGAATTGTCCTGTAATTGTCCCAGTAGCTCCCTATGGAAAAACCATTGATCCCATCACATCATTAGCTGGCTTATTACTGGCTTATTTTAAATCCACTTTACCAAATGCCCTTCAAATCAAGTGTCAACGTATGGATGGGATAGGAAGCCTATATCAACATTAGGACAGACCTTAAAAGTCCCGGTCCTGTATTCAAAATCATCTCAGAGTAAGTGCTGATCTAGAATCAGATGCCCCCACTGTCCATATAAGCGTATTCATTATGAAAGTGTTAGCCTGGCTAATAGTAGTGTTAGCCTGGCTAATTGTGTCCGTCTCACTCGGGGGCTGTTGTTTCAGAGGGACGGTCTGTTGTTTCAGAGGGACGGTCTGTTGTTTCAGAGGGACGGTCTGTTGTTTCAGAGGGACGGTCTGTTGTTTCAGAGGGACGGTCTGTTGTTTCAGAGGGACGGTCTGTTGATCGACACAAGCAAGATTAAGCGTGATTAGAAACGCACCAATAACACACCTCTACAGGCTTCACAGCCACACAGTGACGCCTGCCGTTCGCTTAGTTCATTTCAGTGGTTTGTGACAGTGTCAACAAGTCAGACAATCTGTCGTCGTTGCATTAAGGGTATTAGCTGTAAGATATTACCTTAAAAAGCAACTTTTGGAAATGTAGATTACAGAAATGTAAAGCCAGATTTGAGCGTTGTTGCAAAACGTGTTTTTTAGCCAATAGCAAATGCTGTTTTTTTTGGTAATATACACATTGAACTTCAGTACATACACTGATTGTACAAAACATTAAGAACACCTGCTCTTTCCATTACACAGACTAACCAGGTGAAAGCTATGACCCCTTATTGATGTCACTTGTTAAATCCACTTCAGTCAGTGTAGATGAAGGGGAGGAGACGGGTTAATAAGGGATGTTTAAGCCTGGAGACAATTGAGACATGGGTTGTGTATGTGTGCCATTCAGAGGGTGATAAAAATAGTGCTTTTTAACAGGGTATGGTAGTAGGTGCCAGGCGCACCGGTTTGTGTCAAGAACTGCAACGCTGCTGGGTTTTTCACACTCAACAGTTTCCTGTGGGTATTAAGAATGTTCCACCTCCCAAAGGACATCCAGCCAACTTGACACAACTGTGAGAAGCATTGGAGTCAACATGGGCCAGCATTCCTTTTAGAGCACTTTTAACACCCTGTAGACTGGATTCCTGATTAAGGCTGTTTTGAGGGGGTATACTCAGTGTACACATTCAGACTCATTTTACTATAGTTTAAAAACGCTTCATCATAAGGATGTGGGGTCAAATGTCATTTCTTCTTCTCCTTTTTCTCAAATGTACAGTACACCACAGTGTCACAGGATATGTGGATAACTGATCATTCTCTCATTCTTCTTCTCTCGTTCTCTTCTATTATTCTTCTTCTCTCAATTTCCAGGAACCCTTCACCACCATGTTCCTCAACTTCCAGGGAGGGAAGTTTGACCACGCTGACCGCACCTTCTCCTCCGTGTCCCGGGCCTGGAGGAACTGCCAGAGAGACACGTCCGACGTCAAGGTAGCGACACACACACACACACACACACACTGCCGCCACCTCCTCACAGTGGAGCTAGCTGTTGAAAGACAGACAGTGTACCAGAGTATCGACTAGAGAGGGCCTCTGAGGTCTGCACACTTCTCTGGACGTTCACCCACAAGTTCACACACCGAGACCCTCAACACCTCCAGACCCTTCAGCAGCCCGCCAGTGTGTGGAGAGGCCACCACTGTCCAGACCCCAGGAGCCAGGGAACATACTAGGATAGGAGGAGAGGCCACCACTGTCCAGACCCCAGGAGCCAGGGAGCATACTAGGATAGGAGGAGAGGCCACCACTGTCTAGACCCCAGGAGCCAGGGAACGTACTAGGATAGGAGGAGAGGCCACCACTGTCTAGACCCCAGGAACCAGGGAACGTACTAGGATAGGAGGAGAGGGTGGCATCAGTCTCTACAGACTGGTTACCTTTTAGTTGTGATAGAAGTGTTTTGATAAAATGTATGGTTTTCTGTGTGGAAATAAACACACTTTAGTTTGTTTGTGATTGATGGATATCAATTGATTTAGATAGTGATATCAGATTTTGCATATAATAAATAAGAATATGTTCTTAATATGCTTTTCAAAGCTAGGGGGTCAAATGTCAACATTATCTTCCAAACGTATTCCAAACAAACATTCAACTTTCAAATTACACCCTTTTCATTGAATTAGCCTAAAGCCTTCTCAAAGGCCCCTCTTCTCTCCCTCTCATCACCGGAGAGAGAAAGTGGCTAATCTAATGAGCAAACAAACACACTGGTTTAAAAACAACAAGCCCACTTCCTCACGTCTTAAACCTGTCCACTCCACAAAACCTGACCTCAAACTGAAGGTCGGACATTTTACGAGGCCTCTTGCTTCCATGGGGTCGACCCGGGGAGGCCTGGTGTAAATTTGTCCAGTCTGAGGTGGCGGCACGGCCCCCTGTATTTCCCCCACCTTGTTAAGAAGTGCCGGGGGGGTGAAGGGCTGAAGGAGACCCCCTGTATTTCCCCCACCTTGTTAAGAAGGGCCGGGGGGGTGAAGGGCTGAAGGAGACCCCCGGCCCTTCTTAACAAGGTGGGGGAAATACAGGGGGCCTCCCCGCTACACTCTCTGCCCCGGTCCCTCCATTATGTGCAGTGGCCCCTGCTCTACTGTGGTCAGAGGCCAGCTTCTGTGATCCCCAATCCTGTCCTGTCATGGGTCACTGCAGGGGCCATAGGCCCCCTCCCCCCAGTACACTTCAACAGTACACACAAACACACACACAACAATGCCTTTGGGCAAAAGGCAAAAGGTCAGGAGGGGTCAGGGGATTGTGGCCGGAGGTCATCACGGTCTCTCCTATGCTACAGACAGACTGGACTGGCGTCTTTAACCTGTTATCACCACGTTATGCACTGGGATACAAAACACACTAAGACTTTTCCCCCCCTTTAGAAGGAATAGAAGGTTCTTAGAGTTTCCTACAATAGTCCTGAAGCTAAAGCTAAATGGTATACTTAGCATGCTAAATTGATACATCTCATTTGTAACCCTTCTTTGTTAACAAGGTGAATGAGATCATCCATGCGAGGAAAGAACGTTCTGTTATTTTGACGTGGCTAAACTCAACTCAACATGGAAGCTGTATTATTGAGTGCAGGGTTGAGCCTGGTCCTGTGTGTTTTGATGTGGAGTGGAGCTCTTGTGGTTGATCCACTGTGACAGGTCTAGACTGAGACCAAGCTAAATTCTCTCTCTCTCTCTCTCCCTGGGCTTTCGCAATCAAGTGTTACCGGTAATGCGAGCCATATGTTTTATCATTGGAGGCGAAGCGCGATCAACCGTCAACTCCTTCCAACTCCCCCAGCCACCACTCCACCCGACCCAGGCCCAAAGAGCAGGCCAAGTCTACATTTGAAACAAGATGGCTGCCTGTACTCATAAATGTTTTAAGAGCGTGGGTCACTTGTTAAAAGAGGAGGGTTGGGGCCTTAGAGACCCAAACTGTAGCAGAGGATTGGTCTGACCCGCCATAGACCCAAAGCCCAGTGGAGAGGGGGCCCAATGTTCTGACCCGCCATAGACCCAAAGCCCAGTGGAGAGGGGGCCCAATGTTCTGACCCGCCATAGACCCAAAGCCCAGTGGAGAGGGGGCCCAATAGGCCAAAGGTTCAATTCAAGATTGACTGAAGTAGCGAAGGAGGGGGGAGGAGGCAGGGGGGGGAGGGTAGAAGGATTAGTTTGGACCTTTGATCAGTAGTCTCTGAAGCTTTCATGGTTGTATGACATGGATTGGTTGTGATGACAGAACATGTGCTTGGTTCTTTCTCTCCTGACTGAGCTCCCCTCCGGTCAATCTGTAGGTTTGGATATGTGGTTATGGACTGACACAGGGTATCTCTCCGGCTAGCTACCACCCCATGTCTCGGGTTACCACCCACACAACACATCTAGAGGAAGTGAACTCACTAGCTTCCTGTCTAATCGTGCATTTGTCTCCGTCCTGTTGGATGCAGTGAGGACTGCTCTCAGGTCTGAGCTTATAGACAGCCTTCCAGGGATTCTGTGTGTGTTGTTGTACATGTGCGTACATGCGTGCAGCCCTTACAGTTCCCAGCTCCTACCTGTAGCCTATTTGCCAGTATGTATTTGCATGTCAGGTTGTCACACACAGCCATGTCACAGGGAGACGAGGACATGACCGATGGGTGTTGACTCTGGTCTGGTCATCCCTGATGTCAGAATGTCACCCTGTCTCTCTCTCTCTGTCCATCAGGACAGTGACCAGTCAGCAGGCCCAGTCACACTGTGTTCTGTCAAACAGTTCAGGGTCTTGTTCATTAAGTCCTACCGTAGCAAAACCTAGGCACTCCGTTTTGTGCCAACTGAACACGACCTAGGAGACGGTTCACTGGTTCAGCTCTAGTCGGACAGAACTGGGTTGTGTTCATTAAGGTTAGGGTTACACACACAAAATATTTTGCAACTGTAGCAAAACATTTTGCAACTGAAAAAAAAAAAAAAAAGTGTTCCTTATTGGACAAGTTCCGTTTCAGACAAGTAGTACCTCCCCGTCTCACTCTGTTTTCTTACGTTTTGTGCCAACTGAACACGACCCAGGACACGTTACAAGACAACTGCTCCTCAATGCTTTATTAACAGGTTATTTTATTAAGAGTTACTCACTCATTAGCTATTGTTTTATAGTGGAATCAAATGAAGAGTTACACTTGTGTTGTGGCTTGTCTTCATACTTGCGGTGCTCTGTTTATATACTGGCTGTGGATGTATCATGTTGAAATATGAGTGCCTGCTCCATACGTAAATCCATGGTTCAATTCCCTGCTGTGGAATATGGCCGTAGTTCATGTTTGACACTTGTTATGTTGATGGGTAGGTTCAGTATATCACGAGGGGCAGATGTACGCCGATTAAACACGGGATTGACATTGGGTGTCGTGCTATTGTTTGTTGTACGTATCAGGAGGCGCCCGGAACTGGGTTAATTCAACACGCGCTTACATTGTCCAGTCTTACCAGTTAGTTCCACGTGCCCACACACACTCCTAACGACGTTAGTGTTTTATTTCTGTTTGCGGGAAGGCAAAGATTTATCACGATATGTTTTGGTTTGCCCCATAATCTAAACGTTTGTGTCTTTCTGTATATGAAGGCGTTTCATACACATTGAGGCTGAGCTATGGTTTGTTAGAAATGAAGCCGGGTTTAAGGTTTACACCCTCAAGGTCTTAACATTCGAGCTCTTCAGTTTACACGAACGTTGATGTTTTTTTGGGGCCCATCGTGAAATGTCATAATTCCATAACGAAGTGTTCAACTGTGCACAGACACACAATCACATTGTGGTGAGTTCTGTGACCTGTCGCTCCTTCTAATCCTTCAGAAAATCCTTTGAGAAGCATAGAAAATAGAACATCATATATTCTGTTTGGCGCTCTACGATTACAGACAACCCCCCTTTCAAAAAGCGTGGAAACCCCAGCGCGCGCACACACACACACACACACACACACACACACACACACACACACACACACACGAAAGGTTTTGATGCCTTTTATCGGCCTGCCTGCTTGCAGCGTGGTAGCAGGCAGGCAGCAGATGAGCAGTCTGAAATGTAATTTCCATGAGTAATGGCACAGCTCAAGTGTTGCGACTAGCGTCTGACTAGCTGTCTGAGGGACGACAGTGGCAGTCCCAGATTAAAGGACCTTCCGCTCACACACACACATACATACACACACACACACACACACACACACACACACACACACACACACACACTCATATATCCACATGCGTTCTAAATGTACTTTACACCGTGTCTTCTCTCTCTCTTTCTTTCTGTTAATGAACTCTCTCTCTAAACTGTAGCTTCTTACTCTAAAGGTCACAGTCCCCTGTTCTTTCTACCTGGCTGTCAGGACTTGGGTCCTCAGTAGTCACATTCTAATGTCGTGTCCCACACACTGAGACTGGAGGCTGTATCACAGACCATCTTGTCAGTGTTATTGGAATGAGGAAATGGCTTACTGTGATACTCTTCTCCCTAACTAAAAGGGGTGATTTATTGACTACAAATGTGACAAAACTATTCTGAATGTACTGTATCCACTATCAGTACATGAACATGACATAACTTAGTGAAGGGACGGTTCAGGTTGGCTCTACAGTGTTAATGTCTGTCTGTCTGTGTGTCTGTCTGTCTGTCTGTCCAGGAGTTGACCCCCGAGTTCTACTACCTCCCTGAGATGTTTGTAAACGCCAACAACTACAGCCTGGGGGTGATGGAGGATGGGACTGTGGTGTCTGACGTGGAGCTACCACCCTGGGCTAAGACCCCCGAGGAGTTTGTACGTATCAACAGACTGGTACGTCACACACACACACACCCTCTCTCTCTCACTCACTCACTCACTCACTCACTCACTCACTCACTCACTCACTCACTCACTCACTCACTCACTCACTCACTCACTCACACACAGCAGTTCTCTTCCTCACATGTCATCAAACCACTCCTCTGAAGCCCTGTCAGATCCCTACCCCTCCTCCACGCTAGACTAGCTTAGAAGGGAAATGCTAATGTAAAGAGACAGTATTATTTCCTGTCCAGCTCCGGTCCCTTCCTGTTACCTGATCCTCCCGCTCCTCTGACATGACTCTGCTTTGCCAGCAGACTTATTAAAGACCATCTCACACGGCCAAGGAGTTATTGAGGAGGATGATGTGGTGTCCAGTTTCTGATTTCTCCCTCCTGTCCCCAAGCACACCAGACCTGTGTATATTTAGTTGTCAGAATTACTGTCGTAGTTTTATAGCACCACAGTGACTGCAGTGTCCTCTTACACACAGAGAAGCAGCAGAGATTGTGCTCAAGATTAGATTCCTCCTCTCTCCCATTTCAGAAGTTCCAGAAGGTCAAAAAGCTCCACGTTTTTCTGGTGTCATGCTCAAACTGTTTGTCACCTCTGTTTAAACCACTGCGTTGAAGATTGTAAAATAATACAGTCTCAAACAGTCTAATGGCTTCCTCCCCTCTCTCTCTCCTTTCCGAAACAAGGATTCACATAAACCACCCCTGACCCTTGAGATGCTCTCCCAGAGACATAGGGCAGAGCTAATAACCATGGAGCTATGTCCTGCCCTGCCACATAGTTTCATGATGCTACTCCTGGCATGTCTTTTAGGACCTAGACACTTCCCACCTCTCTCCAGTCTCTGCCCAGTGGTAGTAATGAGTGGCTGATGAGGCAGCAGGGAAGGCTGTGGTGATCAGGCTGTGGTGATCAGGCTGTGCTCTGTGACCTATGTGGTCGTGTTAATCAGGACGCTGATGGGACTCAGCCCACGTCATTAATCACACAACCTAAGGTGTGACACGCCAACGCCACAGAGATGGGGGGGGGGGGGTCGGTAAGCACTCAGACACGCATACACAGATTGCTATCGTCAATGTACTCACACACATGTACATAGACTCATTGCCACACACTCTCAGATGGACAGACCAATGTCTGACACACACACACACACACAAGCATGTACACACCCACATTTCCTTCCAGCTGGGCGTGTTATCCCCAGTCAGATGGCTTGGCTGTGTGGTGGTTAGACAGTTGGACATAGTACTGCTACAGCAGTGTGTGTTCTGCTGTCGGTCTGTCTGACTGCCTAGTGGACAGATGATCTATAGAGCAGGCTGTTACTGCAGATGTTACAGTAGGTAGTCGGACCACTGGAGCCTACTGCTAATTAGCGGGCAGGGCAGCATTTGGCTGGCTGACAGTTTGACTGCCGTTAACCCCCAGCGCTGTAAGGTGGACTGCTCTGTGACGCTGTCTGACTGCAGCGGTGGGGGGGATTCAGTGGCGGCTTCTTCACATGGAACTCAAATGTCCTTATCACGTCCCCCTTACCGCTAAGCATAGCAGGATCTCCTGATCTCTTCCACAGAGTATCACTGAGCACGGTCATGAATTATGTTTGTTGCTGTGATTCAACTGTTGTGTGTCCGTACTGGTCTAGTTTCCCTTCGCTGTAATTCCCATGGTGCTCTGTTTTCCTCCAGGACCGAGGCAATTATGCCCAACCTAGAACAGACTCACACACACACGCCATTACAGTGTAGATCGATCCAGCCCTTTGTTTCTCTCCTCCACTTTGTGCCAATCCTGCCGATATCGATCCATCCTGCACAGCAGAGCAGCTCGGCAGCGAGAGTAGAGGACAGGCGGGCAGAGAGGAGGCGTTGAGATGCTCCCAATACACACAGGATGTCAGGGCGCCAGGCTTTGTGAGAGAACAACACAATGGAAGTAGATCAAACAATAGTTACTGGTATTTGCCTACTCATCTAGTATCAGTTGTTTTTTTAAAGAATGTAATCTGCATAGATGAAGAGCCGTGTATCAATTATCTGTTGAAACTATCTGCGTTCACATGCTTTGTCTGGACGTCTTCATGCATTTCCCATGAATACCACTTCAGTAGGAACAGAAGTTCCTTTAGTCGATGTGGTCCAGTGGGACGTCGTATGGTGACGGAACAGATATTATTGCCTGCAGGAACAGAGCTGTCAGTAGTGTGTCTGTGGTGTCTAGAACAGCCCCCGCTCCCCAGCTGTTATGGAATATCTGACAGGCCGACACACCTGGGGCTACTGAGACAGACTCTCCCTCAGGAGAACGACGAGAGATATTGTTCTCCGTCTTGCTAAATGTTATTTCAATGCGCCCTCTTTAAGACTGTGTGTAAGCTAGATGTCACAGCAGGCTTCCCTTTACGGTGGTAGAAAGAACGGAGGGAGGACATTGACATTGTCGCTGAAACACGTTGCTGTGTCACAAGATCAATTACAACTCGTATGAGATGGAGAATGTCCAGCGAAAGAGAACGGAACGCAGGTTAGTTTGATCTGTAATGAACATGGAGTGTCTTGAACACTCCTGGGCATTAACCCTCTCATTCTAGAGAACACGTCCTCCTCACATACTGACACCATTAGAGGAAGTTAGTCCCGTCACCCTGGGGAAGGGGAGGGAGGGAGGGAGAGGCGGGTTTCCCCTCATGACTGATAGCTGGCATTAGAGGGTTCAGCTGGCTCTGGTGACATTATGAGAGGGGGACTGAAGGAGATGAGCAGTGAGGGGTTGAGAAAGAGAGTCTGAGATGAGAGGGGGAGAGTTAATGGATCTGTTTGGCTCTTTGAGCTTGTCGTCTGCTCCTAATGGCCCAGCAACACCACGGAGGGAGGAAGCTGCTCGGCTCGTTAATTAAGCACCATAGATGATTAACAGCTAATTAAAGCCCAATCTGGGAGGGCCATTAAACCCTCCACACGGAAGAGGATTGTAGTGCCACGTAAAATGGCAGTTTTTTTTTCCATTTTGCATCAGGGAGAGAGGGAGTGTGTGTGTGTGTGTGTGTAGTCTACAGCTTGTGCAATGTTTTTGTAGTGTGTGAGTTTTTGTTTGTAAAATTAGCCTGTATTAGTTTCCATATGTGAAGATGTAGGCCTCATTTAATTCACATTGAGTAAAGGAGAACACAATGAGTTCTAGTGCCATTTATTTTGGGGTATTTGCATCTTGTGTGCTCAAGTTTCACAGATGTGTCATGTTCACAGTATTCTGCAGTAACCAACCAACCACACAGTATTACTGCTGCATGCCTTTGTCTGAACGCACTACATTCCTCAGCCTTACTCCCCTCTACTCCCCTCTACACCCCTCTACCACCACCCTTCTACTCCCCTCTACTCCCCTCTACACCCCTCTACCACCACCCCTCTACTCCCCTCTACTCCCCTCTACTCCCCTCTACACCCCTCTACACCCCTCTACCACCACCCCTCTACTCCCCTCTACACCCCTCTACACCCCTCTACATCCCTCTACACCCCTCTACACCCCTCTACAACCCTGTACAACCCTCTACAACCCTCTACACCCCTCTATTCCCCTCTACACCCCTCTTCAACCCTCTACACCCCTCTTCAAACCTATACAACCCTCTACTCCCCTCTACTCCCCTCTACTCCCCTCTACTCCCCTCTACAACCCTCTACAAACCTCTACTCCCCTCTACAACCCTGTACACCCCTCTACTCCTCTCTATACCCCTCTACACCCCTCTACTCCCCTCTACAACCCTCTACTCCCCTCTACACCCCTCTATTCCCCTCTACTCCCCTCTACTCCCCTCTACACCCCTCTTCAACCCTCTACACCCCTCTACACCCCTCTACACCCCTCCACCACCTCCCCGCTACAACCCTCTACTCCCATCTACACCCCTCTACAACCCTCTACAACCCTCTACACCCCTCTACACCCCTCTACACACCTCTACAACCCTCTTCAACCCTCTACAACCCTCTTCAACCCTCTACAACCCTCTACTCCCCTCTACTCCCCTCTACACCCCTCTACTCCTCTCTATACCCCTCTACACCCCTTTACTCCCCTCTACAACCCTGCACAACCCTCTACTCCCCTCTCCTCCCCTCTCCTCCCCTCTACTCCCCTCTACTCCCCTCTACTCCCCTCTACACCCCTCTACTCCCCTCTAAACCCCTCTAAACCCCTCTACTCCCCTCTACACCCCTCTACTCCCCTCTACAACCCTCTACAACCCTCTACTCCCCTCTACTCCCCTCTACTCCCCTCTACTCCCCTCTACTCCCCTCTACAAACCTCTACAACCCTCTACACCCCTCTACAACCCTGTACACCCCTCTACTCCTCTCTATACCCCTCTACACCCCTCTACTCCCCTCTCCTCCCCTGTACAACCCTCTACTCCCCTCTCATCCCCTCTACAACCCTCTAAAACCCTCTACACCCCTCTTCACTCCTCTGCTCCCCTCGACACCCCTCTAAACCCCTCTAAACCCCTCTACAACCCTCTACTCCCCACTACACCCCTCTACACCCCTCTACACCCCTCTACTCCCCTCTACAACCCTCTACTCCCCTCTATAACCCTCTACAACCCTCTACTCCCCTCTACAACCCTCTACACCCCTCTAAAACCCTCTACACCCCTCTACTCCCCTCTACAACCCTCTACTCCCCTCTACAACCCTCTATAACCCTCTACAACCCTCTACACCCCTCTACTCCCCTTTACAACCCTGTACAACCCTCTACTCCCCTCTCCTCCCCTCTTCAACCCTCTACTCCCCTCTACAACCCTCTACTCACCTCTACACCCCTCTACTCCCCTCTACTCCCCTCTACAACCCTCTACACCCCTCTACAACCCTCTACAACCCTGTACACCCCTCTACTCCTCTCTATACCCCTCTACACCCCTCTACTCCCCTCTACAACCCTCTATAACCCTCTACTCCCCTCTACAACCCTCTACTCCCCTCTACTCCCCTCTACAACCCTCTACTCCCCTCTACACCCCTCTACTCCCCTTTACAACCCTCTACTCCCCTCTCCTCCCCTCTTCAACCCTCTACTCCCCTTTACAACCCTCTACACCCCTCTACTCCCCTCTACAACCCTCTACACCCCTCTACAACCCTCTACACCCCTCTACAACCCTCTACACCCCTCTACTCCCCTCTACAACCCTCTACTCCCCTCTACAACCCTCTATAACCCTCTACAACCCTCTACACCCCTCTACAACCCTCTACTCCCCTCTCCTCCCCTCTTCAACCCTCTACTCCCCTCTACAACCCTCTATACCCCTCTACACCCCTCTACACCCCTCTACACACCTCTACACACCTCTACTCCCCTCTACAACCCTCTACTCCCCTCTACTCCCCTCTACAACCCTCTACAACCCTGTACACCCCTCTACTCCTCTCTATACCCCTCTACACCCCTCTACTCCCCTCTACAACCCTGTACAACCCTCTACTCCCCTCTCCTCCCCTCTTCAACCCTCTACTCCCCTTTACAACCCTCTACACCCCTCTACTCCCCTCTACAACCCTCTAAAACCCTCTACACCCCTCTTCACCCCTCTGCTCCCCTCGACACCCCTCTAAACCCCTCTACAACCCTCTACTCCCCTCTACTCCCCTCTACAACCCTCTACACCCCTCTACAACCCTCTACACCCCTCTACAACCCTCTACACCCCTCTACTCCCCTCTACAACCCTCTACTCCCCTCTACAACCCTCTACAACCCTCTATAACCCTCTACTCCCCTCTACTCCCCTCTACAACCCTCTACTCCCCTCTACTCCCCTCTACAACCCTCTACTCCCCTCTACACCCCTCTACTCCCCTCTACACCCCTCTACACCCCTCTACTCCCCTCTACAACCCTCTACAACCCTCTACAACCCTCTACACCCCTCTACACCCCTCTTCACCCCTCTAAACCCCTCTAAACCCCTCTACAACCCTCTTCAACCCTCTACAACCCTCTTCAACCATCTTCAACCCTCTACTCCCCTTTACAACCCTCTACTCCCCTCTACTCCCCTCTACTCCCCTCTACAACCCTCTACAACCCTCTACTCCCCTATACAACCCTCTACTCCCCTCTTCAACCCTGTACACCCCTCTACTCCTCTCTACACCCCTCTATACCCCTCTACTCCCCTCTACACCCCTATACTCCCCTCTACAACCCTGTACAACCCTCTCCTCCCCTCTTCAACTCTCTACTCCCCTTTATAACCCTCTACTCCCCTCCACAACCCTCTACACCCTCTACAACCCTCTACTCCCCTCTACAACCCTCTACATTCCTCTACTCCCGTCTACAACCCTCTACTCCCCTCTACAACCCTCTACTCCCCTATACAACCCTCTACTCCCCTCTTCAACCCTGTACACCCCTCTACACCCCTCTACTCCTCTCTACACCCCTCTATACCCCTCTACTCCCCTCTACACCCCTCTACTCCCCTCTACAACCCTCTACAACCCTCTACACCCCTCTACAACCCTCTACAACCCTGTACACCCCTCTACTCCTCTCTATACCCCTCTACACCCCTCTACCCCCCTCTACAACCCTGTACAACCCTCTACTCCCCTCTCCTCCCCTCTTCAACCCTCTACTCCCCTTTACAATCCTCTACACCCCTCTACTCCCCTTTACAACCCTCTACTCCCCTCTACTCCCCTCTACTCCCCTCTACAACCCTCTACTCCCCTATACAACCCTCTACTCCCCTCTTCAACCCTGTACACCCCTGTACACCCCTCTACTCCCCTCTACACCCCTATACTCCCCTCTACTCCCCTTTACAACCCTCTACTCCCCTCTTCAACCCTGTACAACCCTCTACTCCCCTCCACAACCCTCTACACCCTCTACAACCCTCTACTCCCCTCTACAACCCTCTACAACCCTCTACTCCCGTCTACAACCCTCTACTCCCCTCTACTCCCCTCTAGTCCCCTCTACTCCCCTCTACAACCCTCTACTCCCCTATACAACCCTGTACAACCCTCTCCTCCCCTCTTCAACCCTCTATACCCCTCTACAACCCTCTACTCCCCTCTACAACCCTCTACAACCCTCTACTCCCCTCTAAAACCCTGTACACCCCTCTACTCCTCTCTATACCCCTCTACACCCCTCTACTCCCCTCTCCTCCCCTGTACAACCCTCTACTCCCCTCTCCTCCCCTCTTCAACCCTCTACTCCCCTTTACAACCCTCTACAACACCCCTATACTCCCCTCTACAACCCTCTAAAACCCTCTACACCCCTCTTCACCCCTCTGCTCCCTTCGACACCCCTCGACACCCCTCTAAACCCCTCTACACCCCTCTACAACCTCTACAACCCTCTACTCCCCTATACAACCCTCTACTCCCCTCTTCAACCCTGTAAACCCCTCTACACCCCTCTACTCCTCTCTACACCCCTCTATACCCCTCTACTCCCCTCTACTCCCCTCTACAACCCTCTACAACCCTCTACTCCCCTATACAACCCTCTACTCCCCTCTTCAACCCTGTACACCCCTCTACTCCTCTCTACACCCCTCTATACCCCTCTACTCCCCTCTACACCCCTATACTCCCCTCTACAACCCTGTACAACCCTCTCCTCCCCTCTTCAACTCTCTACTCCCCTTTATAACCCTCTACTCCCCTCCACAACCCTCTACACCCTCTACAACCCTCTACTCCCCTCTACAACCCTCTACATTCCTCTACTCCCGTCTACAACCCTCTACTCCCCTCTACTCCCCTCTAGTCCCCTCTACTCCCCTCTACAACCCTCTACTCCCCTATACAACCCTCTACTCCCCTCTTCAACCCTGTACACCCCTCTACACCCCTCTACTCCTCTCTACACCCCTCTATACCCCTCTACTCCCCTCTACACCCCTCTACTCCCCTCTACAACCCTCTACAACCCTCTACACCCCTCTACAACCCTCTACAACCCTGTACACCCCTCTACTCCTCTCTATACCCCTCTACACCCCTCTACCCCCCTCTACAACCCTGTACAACCCTCTACTCCCCTCTCCTCCCCTCTTCAACCCTCTACTCCCCTTTACAATCCTCTACACCCCTCTACTCCCCTTTACAACCCTCTACTCCCCTCTACTCCCCTCTACTCCCCTCTACAACCCTCTACTCCCCTATACAACCCTCTACTCCCCTCTTCAACCCTGTACACCCCTGTACACCCCTCTACTCCCCTCTACACCCCTATACTCCCCTCTACTCCCCTTTACAACCCTCTACTCCCCTCTTCAACCCTGTACAACCCTCTACTCCCCTCCACAACCCTCTACACCCTCTACAACCCTCTACTCCCCTCTACAACCCTCTACAACCCTCTACTCCCGTCTACAACCCTCTACTCCCCTCTACTCCCCTCTAGTCCCCTCTACTCCCCTCTACAACCCTCTACTCCCCTATACAACCCTGTACAACCCTCTCCTCCCCTCTTCAACCCTCTATACCCCTCTACAACCCTCTACTCCCCTCTACAACCCTCTACAACCCTCTACTCCCCTCTAAAACCCTGTACACCCCTCTACTCCTCTCTATACCCCTCTACACCCCTCTACTCCCCTCTCCTCCCCTGTACAACCCTCTACTCCCCTCTCCTCCCCTCTTCAACCCTCTACTCCCCTTTACAACCCTCTACAACACCCCTATACTCCCCTCTACAACCCTCTAAAACCCTCTACACCCCTCTTCACCCCTCTGCTCCCCTCGACACCCCTCGACACCCCTCTAAACCCCTCTACACCCCTCTACAACCTCTACAACCCTCTACTCCCCTATACAACCCTCTACTCCCCTCTTCAACCCTGTACACCCCTCTACACCCCTCTACTCCTCTCTACACCCCTCTATACCCCTCTACTCCCCTCTACTCCCCTCTACACCCCTCTACTCCCCTCTACAACCCTCTACAACCCTCTACACCCCTCTACAACCCTGTACACCCCTCTACTCCTCTCTATACCCCTCTACACCCCTCTACTCCCCTCTACAACCCTGTACAACCCTCTACTCCCCTCTACAACCCTCTACAACCCTCTACACCCCTCTACAACCCTCTACAACCCTGTACACCCCTCTACTCCTCTCTATACCCCTCTACACCCCTCTACACCCCTCTACAACCCTCTACAACCCTCTACTCCCCTCTATAACCCTCTATAACCCTCTACTCCCCTCTACAACCCTCTACTCCCCTCTACTCCCCTCTACAACCCTCTACTCCCCTCTACTCCCCTCTACTCCCCTCTACACCCCTCTACTCCCCTCTACAACCCTCTACACCCCTCTACACCCCTCTACACCCCTCTTCACCCCTCTAAACCCCTCTAAACCCCTCTACAACCCTCTTCAACCCTCTACAACCCTCTTCAACCATCTTCAACCCTCTGCTCCCCTTTACAACCCTCTACTCCCCTCTACTCCCCTCTACAACCCTCTACTCCCCTCTACTCCCCTCTAGTCCCCTCTACAACCCTCTACAACCCTCTACTCCCCTATACAACCCTCTACTCCCCTCTTCAACCCTGTGCACCCCTGTACACCCCTCTACTCCTCTCTACACCCCTCTATACCCCTCTACTCCCCTCTACACCCCTATACTCCCCTCTACAACCCTGTACAACCCTCTCCTCCCCTCTTCAACTCTCTACTCCCCTTTACAACCCTCTACTCCCCTCTTCAACCCTGTACAACCCTCTACTCCCCTCCACAACCCTCTACAACCCTCTACATTCCTCTACTCCTGTCTACTCCCCTCTACTCCCCTCTAGTCCCCTCTACTCCCCTCTACAACCCTCTACAACCCTCTACTCCCCAATACAACCCTCTACTCCCCTCTTCAACCATGTACACCCCTCTACACCCCTCTACTCCTCTCTACACCCCTCTATACCCCTCTACTCCCCTCTACACCCCTCTACTCCCCTCTCCAACCCTGTACAACCCTCTCCTCCCCTCTTCAACCCTCTATACCCCTCTACAACCCTCTACTCCCCTCTACAACCCTCTACAACCCTCTACTCCCCTCTAAAACCCTGTACACCCCTCTACTCCTCTCTATACCCCTCTACACCCCTCTACTCCCCTCTACAACCCTCTACTCCCCTCTACACCCCTCTATTCCCCTCTACTCCCCTCTTCAACCCTCTACTCCCCTTTACAACCCTCTACTCCCCTCTACAACCCTCTAAAACCCTCTACACCCCTCTTCACCCCTCTTCACCCCTCTGCTCCCCTCGACACCCCTCTAAACCCCTCTAAACCTCTCTACAACCCTCTACTCCCCGCTACACCCCTCTACACCCCTCTACAACCCTCTACACCCCTCTACACCCCTCTACTCCCCTCTACTCCCCTCTACAATCCTCTATAACCCTCTACAACCCTCTACTCCCCTCTACAACCCTCTACACCCCTCTACACCCTCTACAACCCTCTACTCCCCTCTACAACCCTCTACACCCCTCTACACCCTCTACAACCCTCTACTCCCCTCTACAACCCTCTACTCCCCTCTACAACCCTCTACACCCCTCTATACCCTCTACAACCCTATACTCCCCTCTACAACCCTCTACAACCCTCTACTCCCCTCTACAACCCTCTACTCCCCTCTACAACCCTCTACACCCCTCTACACCCTCTACAACCCTCTACTCCCCTCTACAACCCTCTACACCCCTCTACACCCTCTACAACCCTCTACTCCCCTCTACAACCCTCTACTCCCCTCTACAACCCTCTACACCCCTCTATACCCTCTACAACCCTATACTCCCCTCTACAACCCTCTACAACCCTCTACTCCCCTCCACAACCCTCTACTCCCCTCTACAACCCTCTACTCCCCTGTACAACCCTCTACAACCATCTACTTCCCTCTACAACTCTCTACTCCCCTCTACAATGCTCTACTCCCCTACACAACCCTCTACTCCCCTCTACAACCCTCTACTCCCCTCTACAACCCTCTACTCCCCTCTACAACCCTCTACTCCCCTCTACATCCATCTACACCCCTCCACCACCACTCTACACCCCACCACTCTACACCCCTCCACTCTACACCCCTCCACACCCCACCACTCTACACCCCTCCACCACCACCACCCCTCTACAACCCTCCACCACCACCCCTGTCCACCCCAACCCACCACCACCACCCATCTACACCACAACCCTCCACCACCACCCCTCTACACCCCTTTTAAATCCAACCCACCACCCGTCTGGCTCCCCTAAACACGGCTCCTTGATTGACCCAGGCTTATACAGCTCCAAGATTCATGACCCTCATTGTAAATACATAGGTTTGAGATGTACCCAGGGATTGTAAACAGGCCCACGGTGGAGAGACCATGTCTTTACCTTAACCACGCACACACACATACACACATCACACAGGGCTCCTGAGTGGCGCAGCGGTCTAAGGCACTGCCTCTCAGTAATAGAGGCGTCACTACAGACACCCTGGTTCGAATCCAGGCTGTATCACAACCAGCTGTGATTGGGAGTCCCATAGGGCGGCCCACAATTGTCCCAGCATCATCCGGGTTCGGCCGGGGTAGGCTGTCATTGTAAATAAGAGTTTGTTCTTAACTGACTTGCCTAGTTAAATAAGATACACACACACCTTACTCTGGTCTTGATGTTGCGTGACACAGAGATCAGGGGAGATTGTTGATTTTTACTTGATCCCCCCTCGCCAGATAACTAGACGTCTCTGGTCACTGTCATGTTTCACCAGCATTCCACAATAAATGACAAATAACCTCTCTCTCTCTCTCTCTCTCTCTCTCTCTCTCTCTCCTCTCTCCTCTCTCTCTCCTCTCTCTCCTCTCTCTCTCCTCTCTCTCTCTCCTCTCTCTCTCTCCCCTCTCTCTCCCCTCTCTCTCCCCTCTCTCTCCCCTCTCTCTCCTCTCTCTCTCTCAGATCTGTTTATGATTAGGGTAATAGCAGGTGATCATGTGCTTTGGCTTAACCAGCCACCGGGGTTACTGGTTCTACTAGTCACATACATGCCGAACCTGGAAGTGGACTATGCCGTGATCTTAATAGGATGAATATTTGATCTTGATGAATACATATTTCCCCTTCAGTTTATTGTACTCCTTCAGTGTGGCTCCTCTCACTCATCTAACCTCTTGTAACTCTGCTGACAGCTCCGTAAACTACACGCATGGGAAAGGACCGTAAGGCCATAAGAACACGATGCTCAGACCTCTTTATAAAGAGTGACAGGAACATCCACTAAACCACCCAGAAAGAGAGAAATGTAGAGGGGGGAGACCCCACCCAGAAAGAGAGAAATGTAGAGGGGGGAGACCCCACCCAGAAAGAGAGAAATGTAGAGGGGGGAGACCCCACTCAGGAGCTGCTTGGTGGGTCAAACCAGTTGACTGATGGAACAGAAGCTGAGCGAGACAGAGTTGAACACAGGTCTACACTCCAAACCCACCACGGCTTCTCCTCGTCCCTTTGGAAGTGTCAAATATCTGTCAGGCAGTCCGACAGCCTACAGGAACCCTCCCCTCAGGTAACTGGGACAGACGAGACGGTCGTCTTCTCTGTGGAGTGCCTGTTGACGGCAGCTAGTCCTTTAGTGTGAAGTACGGTAATGGACATACAGACACACACCGTTTGTTTGTTGGGAGCATCACACTGTCTCTCCTACTCCGCCAGCCAGCCGGGATCAGTGAGCCAACCTCAAAGCTCGGGCCTGGCCGTGCTGAGAGACGAGAGCCCCTTTAACTTGACCCACATGGTGTTACTCACCCCATAACGATACCCACCCTACTCTCTGTTCTTCTCTGTCCAAGCACTGAGGTCTGTCAACTCAATATGCTGACAGCCCCTCACGCAAAGTGTGTCAACATATGGGACAAGGCCATTATCCAAAATGGTTGAAGTCTGAGCATGTGAAAAAGAGGGGTAGATTGGGGGGTGTTTTGGTGTGCTTGAGTTGAGATGTGTGTCAGACTGTTTTTTTCTTCCTATCAGACATTTTGAAGTGATGTTTGCTTTGCTGATCGTATCGTGCCCCTGGCAGATTTATAGAGCTCCCCCCTACACAGAGGTGTCATCAG
Organism: Oncorhynchus mykiss; assembly: GCF_013265735.2. NCBI lineage: Eukaryota > Metazoa > Chordata > Actinopteri > Salmoniformes > Salmonidae > Oncorhynchus > Oncorhynchus mykiss. The sequence goes on along the minus strand of NC_048583.1, from coordinate 12,010,535 downwards.
GGCTGTGGGAAGTGTCAGAAGGAAGGGAATGTGTGTGTGTGTGTTTCCCACACGCCACCCTATCAGGCTGCTCTGCTCCTCTGGTATGACCACCAGCTACATGGGGTCAAAGTTCACCCATGTTTACATTCGCCTCTCATCCCCACAACTCTCTCTCCCAATACAATCAGGCAGGCACCATCCAGGGACACCCGTAATGCTCACTCCCTCTCTCTCTCCCAGAACACCCAGAGGGGCCGCTGTGAGAGTTGTGGTTAGCCGCTAATACCGCTAACTGCTAACAGCATAGTTCCTGAGTTAATGAGTGAGAGCACCGAGTTAGCCTAACGTAGCGTTAGCTTAGCTTAGCGCTGATCCATCCAACTGGAATGGGAGTCTGTGAGGCTACAGTATAACATTACAAG